>NW_013525035.1:2115670-2309614 GCF_000836215.1 Papilio polytes | reverse complement strand
TATATATATATTTATATATATATAATAGAGACCTCTAATATAATATTTAATTTCAGATTTCTTTCAATACTCAACTTATCAAATATGTCATTTGTATATTTTTTTGTAATATAAAACTAAGTTTTAGAGACTTCACTTTTCTTTTTAAATAGCAATTAATTCCCAAATCACATTCCGGATAAAATATTATAATTGTACAAATATTTCGATGTAATTTTCCAAAACGATTCTGTGGAACATAAATACAGATAAAATTCGGTGTCGGGCCGCGCTCGGATGTTGGTTCTGATCGTAATCAATTTAATTGGAAATTTCCTTTGATTAAACTCAAAGACGTTGTTAGAAGTTGACCTAGTGAAACAGGTACGGTCGGCAAAATAGTCGTTAAACATTTACAATTATACATTAAAAACATATACATTAAAATAATGGTTGATTCTACGTTTTGTTATTAATGTTATTCTTGGTTCTCGGTACCGCCCAATATACTTATTTATTTATTTTTATTGAAATCGTATAATATATATTATACATAATTTAATTTTAAATTGACAAAAATTAATAACCACATAAAAATTAGATGCAATTACTACATCTAGGAGACCTGTGTATGAGTACATATTTTTTATGTGTAATGTTACATGTTTGTAAGAAATCCTTGATTTTTAATTTGACTTTCCTTAAAAAAAAGAAAATCTGCTTATTACAATTTTTATTATGACAAAATTTAAAGCATTTGTTATGTCTACATAATACATACTAGCTTTCGCCCGCGACTCCGTCCGCATGTTATAAAAAAGTAGCCTATGCGTTCTTCCAGGCTATCTATAGCCGTAGCCGTAGCCGCTTAGGCTACAAACTCGAACAAACATTTTACATCCAAACTTTTACATTTATAATATTACTAAGATTAGTAAGATAATGTGGAAATACCAAGGTTTTATTTAAAGTGGTCTATTCCTTTAATTCGTATAATAATATGTTTTAATAATTATTTTTTGTTGACGCTACAAAACACGTATATCTTAAAATTTCCACCCAGTGAGTCTTGCGGTTACTGAGATTATAGCAGTAAAATTTATGTGAGGCTGAGGCCCGCATAGCGCCCGCTCGCCCGACGATTGTTGCCCGCGATACCGAACACTACGAAACGAACGACTTCAGAATACGACACCGGTGATAAATTTACGAACGATCTTAGAATCGGTAGCTACGTTACAAATTTAAGACTCACATTACTATTGTTATTTTCACTTATTTAGATTTCACGGTTATTGATTTAATTTATCACTCACTAGCGATCCGAACTGGCTGCTTGGTTTAATGCTGATACGAAAATATATTTTTTTCTACATCACATTGGAAACCTCTAAAATTGTCAATATTCTCTTTTATATTACACATTTTACTAATATTATAAATGCGAAAGTTTAGATGGATGGATAAACTGTTGAACGGATCTCAATGAAATTTGGCAGTCAATGTAGAGGATAGTCTGGAAGAACACATAGGCTACTTGGTTTTTTTTTTTTTTTAATACCACGCGGACGGAGTCGCGAGCGAAAGCTAGTGTATAATATAATGTAAATGAATATAATACAGCAAGTTTGAGAGTAGTAATGAATGTGGAGGAGTACACCGGTAGAGATAGATTTAGGAAGAGATGGATGAATTGCGGGGAAGGTGATATGATCAAGAAGGGAATGATGACTGAGATAACGGATGATAGAGTTATTTGGAGGACGAAAACCAACCTTACGGGAGTAGGATAAAGTTGTCACGATGTGTTATACATGCATACCTTTCTCTTGAATTACTTTATCTATGAAAAAAAAAACTGCATCAAAATACGTTGTTTTAAAGATCTAAGGATACATACAAACAGCGGGTAGTGAATTTGTTTTATACATATCATCATCCTGTCCTTATCCCTAATAGGGTCGGCACAGTACTGCTCTTCCATACATCTCTATCAGCCATCATATCTATACTAATATTATAAAGAGGAAAGATTTGTATTTTCGGATTTTGTATATGTTGAAATACCGCAAAAACTACTAGATCGATTTAAAAAATTCTCTCACTTTTAGTAAGCTACGTTAGTAACATTGGCTATGTTTTGTTATTTCAGGCGGGCGAAGTTACGAGCATCAGCTAGTATTTGATATATTCACTCCCTTCTTAAGCAGATCCTCTTTCATACAATCAATCCATTAATTTTTATACTGTGTAGTAATAATTTCGATGTATTGTGAAAAACGTTTATAAGTCCCCATTTGACACTAGAATTAGAAAGTTTTCTAGTTAGAATATTGTGTAAGTATGTACATACATATGTCTGTCTTATTGGTTATTCAATTTAATATTTTGATTTGATAGAGGATTATAAATATGCTAGAATGGGTGTTTAAGAATTTGTGAAAGAAGTTAAAGTTCGTTGAATCAGGAAACTAAGATACAGAAATCTTTGCCCAAATTGTCTTTCCCGCCAAAAAACTGTAATGACTTTTTAATGTTTTTATTTTATAATTCAAGAGAGGAGAAACGGAAAACTAGGAAGCGTGTATATGCAATTCTTAAAGCGGTTTTCTGATATTTTGCACGCAAAAGAAAAGATTTTTCCTGCTGTTTTCGATGCCCACGATACAGGCATTGCCTAGTGTGGGCATCACCAGATTAATCGTATTTTAACCACTATTTGTATTTATCTTTTAATTGGTTATAACTGTTATTGTTTATTGTTAATCTGTTATATTTCAATAAAATTATTTCTGTTTTGTATTTCTAATCATACGCGTTCTCAGGGAGAGCAGAGAGCAACTGCTCTGGTCTACATCATCGGCTGGCGATGTCAGTTTATGAAGTGTAAAATATATGTAGTTTAATAACACATCATAAAATGACATTAACGACTAATTACTAACGTCTGTCGCATCTCAAATAAAGCTACGCTTAAATTCTAAATTCCGTTAAAATTTTAGTTTTAGAAATAACATTACATACAAATTACGCTTAAGACGCATTTTATTTGAGTTTCGTTTCAGAATTCAGCCGTAAGAAAGATAAAAAAATATAACTCACTCTATCCAGTAAATCTCGGAGCCAGTTCCCCTCAACGTTGAACATATTTAACGTGCATTTTTCCCGTCCATCCCCGTACGGGCCGGTACGGGGAATACAAATGGCCATTTAAGTGTCCGAAGGCATTTTTTGTCGGGAAACTGCGGGAGGTTAACAGATTTTTACCCGCACATCCCCGGGGTTATGCCGCTGATTAATTTACTGTTCCCGCATCCGTGTTAACGTGATTTTTTTAACCTTTTTTTATATTTTTTTTATACCCCCGACACTGTAATTTGTCCGACGGTTTACGATGGAGTGTTTTACTTTTTTAATTTTTTTACACGTAGTTGACTTTTCACATTAATGTAGCGTTTAACGCGGGCTTGTTTTTTCACACGTCACTCAGGGGATCGCTGGAGTGTTTGTATATTGGAGTTTTTATTGGGGCAGTTTATTTTCTTGTTTATCATTGGTCTCAGGGCGTTTGTTGGTTGGAATTTTTCAATATTGGTGCTGTAAATTTATTTGGATGATTGTTCGTTTTATTTTATTGTTTTAATGATTCCTAGCAGAATAAAGTTCTCCTTATCTCTCAATGCTAACTATACTATATTTAAGGTATCAGGTAGACTTTCTAACAGCAAAATAGCGAAACGAATATTAAATACTTCGCTCCCTAAACTCTGACAAACTAACAGACGTCCAAATTTGAATGTAATTTGAAGACGCTGTTACATATTTATACATATGTTGTTTCAGTGAAAATCGATATGACAACGAAGGGTATTTTTTTTTCTAGCTTTAACTTAAATTCTTATTTAACTATCAAGGTTTAATAGATAATACTCGGGACTATTTAGGTAAAAGATTATATAAACAAATACATAACTAGCCCTTGCTCGTGACTTCGTCCACGTGGAATAAAAAATTAAAGCCTATATTATTCAATAATAATGTAGCTTTTTAATGATGAATTTCTGAAATCGGTTCAAAAGTTTTTAAGTTATTTCATTACATACAAAAATACAAATCTTTCCTCTTTATAATATTAGTATAGATATAGATTAAAACTTTAATAGTCGTATAACATTATGTTGCCAAAAAACATATTCAGGAATAAAAATTTCAATTAGGAATACTCTTGATTTGTTTAGTTGAATATCTTAAATGCCAAGGACTGTTTGATCTGATTGGAATCACCTCGTGGCGATTTCACTATTTTCTTTCGACATAATTACGGAGTCTTATGGCGACATCTATTGGAGAGTAGGCGACATATTTTGGGATAAAATAAATTTTTGGTAATTGTTCATGCAAAATGAAGTAAAGAAAAGAAATGTTTGGATTTTTTATAAAACTAAAGGAAGGCCCAATTTAACCATGAAATAATTTCTTTATGTGAAATTTTAGTTAACTACTCAACACCAGGGGACAAATTAGTTTTAATTTTGAATACGAGATGGCAGGAAATTATTTTACATTTCTGTTCATAGATGGCGGTAAATAGCTTCCAGCTACTCGTTCATAGATGGCGCATAATTTTGTAGTTGTGCTACTCTATAATAGATGGCGCTGCAATAAATTCAATTTGTTTTAGTTTCATAGACATAATTTTGTTACTATCAAAGGAGATAAGAAGTGAGCTTGCGTTTGACAAATTTAGCATAAGAAAACTTTTTCATATTTTTATACTACATTTTATCCCTGATAATATAGGCATAACTGTCAAAAAATTGAAATCAAAACACAATACAAAGACGTTTCATCTCATCGCAGGCAAATCATGTTATTGTGGGTTATTAGCCCAGTAGCACTTGTCCCATATCGTTTATAATTTTCTCATGATCACCCTCAGCATCTCGCGCTTTGTCCGATCATTTAAAAAGAAAGACAAATGTTATTACAACGGCGACCCCTTCGTTACCCAATAATAAGATGAAATTAATTTGAATAACAAAGACATGATGTCTGTTTGACCCGACTCCTTATTATAGACCCTGTTTTATTGTCTTCACTGTACTTAGGGTCATTTATGCAACTTGTTAACGAAAGATGTACCGATATTCTTTAAAGATGTTTGAATGTATGCTTTTAAGAAATTTATGTGATGGCTTTTAGAATTTGTTACTCCCTGAGTAATAAATTATTACATATTAATAAACGTACAGACATGTGTATCTGGCATAGGTTCTCTTGTGGTTACTTAGAAGTTGGACATTGAATTATTTTCAATTGGTCTATTATTATGCCGCAAATAGTGTATTTTCATGTACATTGTTTATGAAATTATGATTCGTAACATCTCGGAAAGACTCTGTATCATATAAAATGTGATTACCAAATTTTAGTTATTGAATATAAATGTAGGACTATCATTAACTAATTAGTCTGTTTATAGTTTAACATTTAATAGTTTTATTAAATTATTATAATTAGTTTATGTCCCCACAAGACGATGATGACATAAACCAGAAAGTGTTAAGATTTAATGTGGATGACTACAAAGGTAGAGGAAGACCGAAGAAAGTATGGATGGATTGTGTGAAAGAGGATATGCTTAAGAAAGGAGTGGATTCAGATATGACGGCTAATGGAGATGTATGGAAGAGCAGCACATACTGTGCCTTCCCTCCATAAGGGATGAGGGCAAGTGGATGATTGAATTGTTTTAATTATTTTTTATATTTAGACACTTTATTAGTTACTATAAAAATCAAACATTAGTAGATTTGCTGATGACTTTTTTGAATTTCCTTATTTAGGTCTGAAGTTAATGACTATATCAGTATAGTTTAATTATAGTTTAATTTTTATAATAACTAATAAAGTGTTAAATATAGAAAATAATTATAATAATTTAATAAAACTATTAAATGTTAAACTATTAAACGTTCGTAAAAGTTGTCAAAAAGTAAATAGACATTTTTAATAAAACGACTTTTCACAAACAGTTAACTATGTACTTACTTCAACTCAATTATTTCGTTTTACGTAATTACGTGGCCGTGTCATTTAAAACGCTGTTACAAGGAGTTTCATTCGACCGTATATTTCATAAATAAAGAAACTTGACTTAATACTTTACGCATCTGAACCCCCGCGTAGCTATTAAGTTACTACAGAAAACCATCTAATTTTCAGAACCGCTACGAATCAAAGATATCTACGAATATCTCGTAAGAGTTGTATTTAACACCCTCAGCGTCAGACCGAGCGTTTAAAAAAAATACACTATATTTTTTTATTACAATGTAAAACTACTTAATATATATTGTTTTTTACCCCCATTTTTCCCTTTTTTCCTTGGATTTTTATCCGTGTGACATTTTGATAAACGTGATTTGAAATTCAATTAAAAGTGATACTTCATTTGAAATTCATGCCTCCTAGGCCACATACACAGTATTCTAGACACTGTGTGACAAAAAGATACACATGGCGCGCATAAGGTGTTAATTAGTTAAGACATCGACTAGGTGTATAACGCAGGGTGCGGGGCGCACGGCCGGCTGCAGCCGTGAGAACCGGTCATACCGGTATGCAAATTCCATTGTCATCGCGGACAATTCTTCACCTTTTTTAATTGTACTTTTGCATTTTGTCCATTCGTGCTGCCCTTTAGTTTGTAAGGGTTTGCGAATAAAATATCGATACGTTAAATTCTTCTTGCCTTTCAAATATTGTCGTAATAAAATGTTTTTATCGAGATAAAATACATGTACTTTGTAAAATGTTAAGAAAGTAATGGTAAATTATTACTAAAATAGTGCATAAGATTCGTCTATTTTTTTATCTCAATTCTAAACTATCAAGTCTGGTTATTGTGAAAAATATTTTATTATTATTGACATTTCTATAAATTATTATTATTTACTAAACATAACTATCGGATTAAAACGGATGTAAAAGAATTAAATATTAGGCCAGTTTTCAACTAAATAAATTATTATCAAAACGAATTAACATTAGAGCATCAAACTATCGATAACGTCCCCTCACTAGTGAAATCAAACAAACCGCCGGAACCGGTTAGGTCAGTTCCGCAAATCACAATAGCGCCCATTGGATACTTAAATAGGTCCAAATATTATAATGCCATCCGTTATTATTAGCGCAATGTGGTCGTTACTTTTTTATAAGCGAAGTTGCTTCCATTATGTCCAGCTAACCCTTTCCTACCTTTTGTGCTGCCCCTAACACAAGATAACCGGTAAGACAGCTTTTGACCTACTGCATGTAAAGGGTTAACTAAACAGTTGAATTTTGACCACGTCGTTGGATAGTTGTGATAAAATTGTGCTCGAGATTGCCAAGTAAGTAAGCCTTTTTATTGTAAAACATACTGGACGATATACTTTGGCTGTACGGTTCGTAAACCTTTTCCCCTTTTTTCTCAATGTGAGCTTTATTATTTTTTAACATATGTCTTAAATAGTTAATTCTTATTTTGTTTTGGCTCTGTCCGCGTGGAATAAAAAAAACAAAGTCAGTGGCGTATATCTTCTTCTAGACTATGCTCTAAATCTATGCCAAATTACATCGAGATCCGGTCAGCCGTTTAGGCTACAAACTCTAACAAACATCCATCCTTCCATCTAAACTTTTGCATTTATAACATTAGTAAGGTATAAACAGAAAAAAAAATTAATTCGACAATTATTTAATGATAGTACTATTAGAACAGTAAAAAAGTAAACCATGGTAAACTTTTGTAATTTATTACAAGTAACAGAGACCGTGCTCTATTTTGAGTTCAAGATAAATGGCAGCAAATATAAAAATGTCTACCGTCACCCTCTCCCCCACAATCGATTACATTTTTATCCGGCGTCGTCGTCTGCCATTGGCTGACATTTTTGTTTGTATTCAAAGCTTTTTCTGTAGGCGTCTTAGTGGGTGTTAAGGCTCAGAGCCGCCCGCACAATATGGCGGTGGGGTAACTTGAAAATAGTGGAAGATTAAATATTTTTCTAAGAAAAGTACTTGTGAATTATTAATTTTCAATTTTAAACTCTCTGCTTATAAAAGTCTGTGTACCTTTGTTTTATAATTTATCATACTAATATTATAAATGGGAATGTTTAGATGGATGGATGTTTGTTAGAGTTTTTAGCCTAAACGGAAATGAATCTTGGTACAGATGTAGAGTGTCACAGATGAGACTGTCTTAAAGAACACATAGGCTCCACACTTTTGTTTTATTTTTAATTCCACGCGGACGAAGTCGCAGGCAAAAGCTAGTTTATTAATTTTTTTTAGAAACTTTTATAAAATTTTACATAAATATTGTATAAATATGTCAAAAAATCGTTATCCATGTTAAGGTTTATTTTTAATGTAAATCATTATCTCCTTAAATTAATAACAATGTTTTATTGAATGTTTAGAATGGACTTAAATGCAATAATTTTTGCCTATATATCTATAAATGTATCGAAACCTTAGAAAGGGTTCAACGGAGGCTTAAAGCAGTCCATCAAAACTTCGTAATCATTACACAAATATAATTACGACAGCGTCTAAAGGTGAAGGGGTTGGCAGAAAAACTCCTCGGAAAACTCACCCCGTCAAGGGGGTTGGAATTGATTTTATTTGCCGGTCGACACGATTTTTTAATTACGCAAAGGGAATAAATGTTTTAATGACGAATTTCTAAAACGTTCGTTTGAATTGAACATCTTTATAAAACTAGTGATCCGCCCCAGCTTCGTTTGTATAGTAAAGAATATACGTCTAATATCTTTTCTGTCATATCCATACCCTTCTTGTTGATGTCATATAGCCTATTTTATTCAAACATGCATTCTTATGTTAAAGATATTCTGAAATCGGTTTATTAGCTACATAGACTATTCAATGCAAAAAATCAAATCTATCTTCATTTTAATATTGGTATAGATAATATCATTTTAAAATAACTAACATACTTTAATAGAGTTAAAATGTATTTTTTACTATATTTGAAATATCTAACATACCAGTAAGCGTCTGCGACTTAGATCTTGTGTTATTTCATAAAATTTCCAATAGCTTCCAAAATTTTTCAATCATATCTCGATTTATTTTTTTTGTTCTATAAATATAATTATATCTTTGTAACGGTTATACACATTCTCTAAGATATTCAATGATAAGAGTTTTCGATGTTCTGTTTAATTATAAAAAAAATCATAATACAAAATGCTTTATATGAAACAATATTCTCATAAAGCTCGGGAAACTGTGTGAGTTTATTCGCGAGTCGATTACAAATGGCGGACGTTAAACTGTTAAATTGGCGCGCAAAAGTTTGCACGTGATGGATGTTGCGAATTGAAAAATTTCACAATACACTTTAGACGAATTATTGTTGACTAGGTTTCGCCCGCGACTCCGTCCGCGTGAAATTAAAAAAAAACAAATGCAAGTAGCCTATGTGTTCTTCCAGACTATCCCCTACATCTATACCAAATTCCATCGAAATTCGTTGAACCGTTTAGGCTACAAGCTATAACAAACATCCATCCATCCATCCATCTAAACTTTCGCATTTATAATATTAGTATGATGTCACATGTTTATAATCGTTTATTTAATTTTAAATGTGATTACTATATTTGTTGCGTCTAAAAACAAGATGTCCCTGGTTTCATAACCTATATCTGTACCTCTATACTTATCGATACTAATATTATAAAGAGGAAAGATTGATATTTTTGTATAATTGGATTTTGGAAGTATTTGATTCACACAAAACCTACTAGGCCTATTTAAAAAGTTCTTTCACCATTAGAAAGGTAATTTATACTTGAAATCTATACTAATATTATAATATTTGTATTTTTGTATGTATTTAATATAACTCAAAAATTATAACCAATTTCAAAGATCCCGTTACCATTAAAACGCTAAGTTATCACTGAGTAACATAATGTGTGTTATTTGTTACTTTTAAATTTCAAGCGGACGAAGACGCAAGCAATAGCTAGGTTTATACTTTTATACTTAATCTTCCCTACAGAAATACAAGCAACCTATATGTATGTTTTTACTGTTAGTTGATAGGCTTTGATAGCATAATACTAAATTTTAGCCAAACAAATATTGTTAGTTTGTGACAACTTTATAACCTTTTTACTGAAACCTAACAATTTAGAAAAGTAACTTTTACTTTAAAAGAGTCATCTCAAAACTATTTTCATCGAAACGGATAAACTTATTTTTACATAACTTATTCTGTAAGAGTATTGATAGAAAGAAGTAGAGAGAGAATGTTATAGGCAACATTTTTACACACAACTTTTTAACTTTTTTTTTAAAAACTTTTTTTAGACACAACGCAGTTAAAGTCGCAGGCAACAGCTAATATGAAAATAAATTATAGAAGCATCAAGACCAGTTGAATTCAACGTCTCAGTCATTACGAACAGATAAAATTTAAATTGCAAAACTCTCCCCCTTGGAAAAAAGGTCTAGTGGGCGTCAAAAAAGCTCCGAGATCCTCCAAGGAGGGCGGCCACCCTCCGCGAATTAATATTTTTACGCCGTTTGTTTCTTGTTATCTTTAATTCTAAGATATTTCAAACCGACTCAGAATTTCTGTGAAAATGAAACAATTTGTTTTTAAATGCCTTATTATGTAACCGTTAAAATAAATGAAGGTACACAACAAAATTTAGTAAAAGTTCAATGCGAGTATTAAGAAAAAATAAATATTCATTCAATACGACCTTTTTCCTTTAACGTAATTACTAAAAAATCCTAATAGAAAAAATACCTATTTCGTTGTTTTACAAAAATCTATCTAAAAGTAGAAGTAGTCAGATAAAAGAAATAATTTATTTTTACTGACTTTAAACAAGAGGTTGCTCGATTCTTCTGTATTTTTTATTTTCTTGTACTATGTCAAAAATTTACTTATTATACTTTTATTAACAACGTAATGTTATCCTTAAAGTACAAATGTAGCCTAATTTTCTTAATGGCTCGTTAATTATGTTTGAATCGTAAATAGTAGGAGTGTAAAGGCGAAGCGGATTACCGAAGTCTAGTTGGAAATGCAAGCTGGATTAGAGACAATCTTGTTAGAAGTAATTTAGATATACGGCCGTGATAAGTCGAGAATGCTGCGTGTTGCTGATGTATTCTTATTGCTTTTTATCTGTCTGTCATAGTATAATTAGTGGATATTTTGTGTTTTGTATGCGAAATTAATTATTGTAAATACAGTAGAAGCTCGATAAGTTGAAGTCCAAGGGAAACACAAAATACTTTATTTTATAAAGGTTTTAAGTTATATGTCTATGTTGTAGAGGTTTTGGGCTCTGATAGGAAGGGAACATATTTGAAGGTATAGAGGTTTTTAAGTTACCGAGGTTTGAGTTATCGAGGTTCTAATGTATTACCGAATGTAAGTTGAAATTAAGTTATGTATTATTTTGGTTTTTAAGCATGTCACTATTTCGATTAAAAAATTAAGTGTAATTTGTATCACAAGCTTGTATTTCCCCATATAGTATATATAAATTAACGCTTATTAAAATAATTGTAATCAATTTTGTTTCAACAAACAAAAACATCTTTCGCGGCTTAAATTACCCAACGTAATGACAAAGTGGATGTTAAAAAGTTAAACGCTTAACCAAAATGGCGCCGAAATAGTTTGAAGTTTGGCGAAAGTGTTGAACGAACTTTTTAATTTGCCAACGGTCCGTGTTGGCAAGTCGAATTTTTCATCGTTCAAAGTTAGAAGTTGCGTTTGAGGTGGCAAACATTTTAATAGTATTACTCTTACACTTTTTAATATTCAATTTTGATATAAACTTTTCATAACAAACTTTACGTGTTAAGGGTTTAAAGTAGAGTTTAACGTCGTCATAACATTTAAGAATACTTCTTTGGTATTTTTATATCGACTGAAATTTAAATACACATGTGGGGTAACAATTTACTGCAACTATATTTGGTTACTAGCTGTTTGTCGCGACTTTACCCGCGTGAAATAAAAAATATAATAAAAAACACGTAGCTTACGTTACTAACTGATAAGATAGCTTTCTAATGGTAAAAAAAATTAAAAAAATCGGCCCAGTAGTTTTTACGTATACCAAATATTGTATATATTATATATTATATAACCTAAAAATACAAATCTTTCTTGTTTATAATATTAGTATGGATTAATTCAATTGACAATACAATAAGATTAAATCAATATTTTTCTATTTCGTGAAATTTAGTTAATTCAGTGTTTGTAGTTTTTGAAGTCACTGAAAGTCATATAATTTAACTTCTCTGATAGTTTGAGAATCGAATTATTTTACCTCCGTACATGACCTCATTTTCTCGGGTAGACACTCTTTGTGAAAAATTACTCTAATTTGGAACTTGCCCGCGCTCTCCGCACGCCAGGATGTGACGTAATAGCCGGGTTCCGGTACAGCCGGATGTACCGGCGGCGTAGTTTCAATAAGGTTCTAATACTGTTATAGCCATGTCCTTCCTGGACATTGGCATTCGGGAAGATTGCTTGATTTTTCCTGAACAAAATTAAAAGCAAAAAATCATTTATAAAATTAAAAAAAACTGCAAATTCATTGTTCAATTGGCAATTTTTGGTCAATATGTTTACTGGTTCTATTTTCAGACTGTATTTTGAAACAGGCGTTTTATTATAAATATGTATAATAACATAGTATTGGGAAGTAAATAATTGCATGTTTAAAATATACATAAAATCGTGTTTTAAAGACTCAAAGAAATTTAAAAGTCGTTTATTATATTTTCGAATGCACTTCTTAAATCACCCTTTTAAATCTGGTATGAATTGATTATCGAAAAGCGAACTTACTACTTTGTAACAGAGTTTAAATTAGTTCGTAGTTCATTCCAATAAAATGGAACTTTCTTAAGTTGCTTGGCAGCAATTATTCGTCGAAAATGGCGGCAGAAAAAGTAGGGGATTTCAAAGGATTGCGCCAATTTAGATTTATTTTTCTCCCTTTCGTTGGCGGGGGACGCAGCTCGAAAGTTTTGTTACCACCTTAGTAGGGAGGTTGAACAGATCGGATACAGGGTAACGAAAATACTGCTTTCAAAAATTAGTTACAAATTATGACAAACTGTTGATTTTATTATTTATCGTAGTTTAAGGTAAAATTAATGAATGATAAAGCAATCTGTGGAATTTCATCCCACAAATGTATAGTTTTTTTAGTAAAAAATTATAATAAGAGATTTAAAACTTTTAAAACTAAACTATAACCAATTAAAAGTTTGTAATAGTGGTAGTAATAATTTTTGGCTGTTGTATAAATATAAATATTGTAAATAGTAATATTATAAAAACATTAATGGAAACGCAATATTGATTGTAAAATAATCTTGTTTACAAGAGTAGGTATATAACCTAAAAAATCAAATTGTAAAATACTAAAGTAAAATTATTTTTCAAAATTTCAATTTCATAACTAACCGGTACTTTCGCGTGCCGCATATCTATAATTTTGTCCTGATAAAAAATAAAATGGGGTGCCGACCCCTTGTAAAAACTAAACTTTATAATAAACGTCCCTTAGATAACGATTTATATATGGAATCCAACTTAAGCTTTAAGTAAAAAAAAGTTTTACTAAAAAATCTGTACACTTTTTAGACTGGGTAAATAATTTATTCACACTTTTTTTTATTTACTTTAACACACATTTATTTCTTTAATACTTTTTTAACTTGTATTAGGAATTTATAACTTTCAATTACATAGATTACATAGTCTTTACCCTTTTACATAACTTTAACCGTTTGGTTCTTTACAAACTAGCACATAATGTCTTTTGACTGCATCACAAATTGCGAAATTCATGGCCCGTTTCGATGATTTTCACATTAAAAATTAAACATTTTTTTCTTTTACACTAATGATGTTAAACATCATAAACAGTACAATAAAATAATGCCAAGTTAAAAATACTAAATTAAATTTCCCCGCAGAAGATAATTACGGCGGGGATGTAATAAATTAACGAACGGGTAATATAAAATGTCTCGGTATTGTTAAGACGCCAAATGCAAAGAAAACATTAAAGGAAAATTGAAACATATTTTTGGGAGTTAGGTCCGGAAACGGATGGAGGCAGACAGACGTAGCCCCCTGGAAGCTAGCCAGCACAACGCCCCACTATACCACTGGGTATTTTTTTTAAATAAATCACAGTTAAAAATACAAAACAAGTAAATTCAACAATTAAAAGAATTCTCGCACTTCTTTACAAGCTACGCCGTAGCCTTAGACTTACGTAGCAGTAGAACGCTTTTAAATCGTAGCATCCGCGCTACGAAAGACCTATTTAAAAATCTGATTTTAAACCATCACTATAGCTGTTGATGAATTAACTTTAAGTAATCGAATAAGCATTATTATAATGCTTTTGTGTTCTAATATTTGTACTGTCATTCTCGTTTTTTAAACAATATACAGTCCTTATCAAGTAATTAATCAAAAACAAAATTTACAACTTTTTTTTTCTTAATTGCTACAAAATTTTCCTCGCAACGAGTATAATTTTTCTTGTAGCAACACAAGTACCGTTTCTCATTCCCTTCTTAAATTAAAAACAATTATGAGCGGGATCGCGGCGGGGGTGGGTCGCGGGAGATGCGGGGAGGGCGCGCCGGTCGCCGAGATGAAAAATTAAGACAATTTCAGCTTCGCCCGCCTTCAGTTATATCTAGGTTGGAACTGGACGTAGATTAAGCAATCAGAATTAATAAATATTAGTAGATATTTTTTTATATCTTTCATTTATCTATGTTAAATTCTATGTAATCATTTATTAGATGCTACGCGCCCCGGATTTACAATAGTGTTATTTTTTTTATTATAATACAATTTACATATACAATGTAAATACAGACCTCTAAGGATAAACATTCTCCCAATAAGCAAGACGAAGGTCAATGATTCTCTCACGATTTATCAATTTATTTAAAAAGATACTTATTTTGGGTACCCGTAAATGAATAAAATATTCTCATATTCCAAACAGATCTTTATTAAATTAATGATTTATTTCTGTGAATGTGACATACAAACGTGGATTATTGTTTCTTCTATCTGATATACGTGATAGCTTGCTAAATAACCGTGGGTTTCCATTCCTCTCGTTTCCGTAAATAAAAACAGAGATAACGATATAGGTTTTATAAACGAAAACACGAGATAACACTAATAAGAAAACCGAAACGTGTTATGTGATGTGCGAGTATGAAATGTCTTTTTCCATAGAATGATATTGTAAATTAACTAGTAAACAAATATTAAGTAAATTAAACAAAATTACTATCTTTGGATGGATATTTGTTACCATGTAACTCCAGAACAGCTGCATTTAGTATAAATTTAGAACATATGGTAGTCTAGGAATACTCATTAACCACTTTTAATCTTTTTTACCACCGCGCGGATTAAGCCAAGGGCAAAAGCTAGTATATAAATTGAAATATATACAGTTGTACATTTGCTTATAAAACTTTAGTAAGCAGAATTCTCTAAATATCCACAGCCTACGTTACTTAATTGTAAATAAGGCAAATTAAAAAGAAAACAGACAGAAGGCCTCCGGCGAGAAACAAATTAAAATACTTAGGTATCCGTCTACAATGGAAGATAAGGCCACCCACCACCCTTAAAAAAAAGGGGTGAAAGAAAGGCAGCGTCTCTAGCAGCGCGAGAGACAAGAAGGGAAGACCGCCCCGCGAAAAATTAAGATTCAAATACTAAGAAAATTAAAATTCGACGGACGGTTCGTTTTTTGTCCCTTTCCTATCAACGGTGATCTCGATAAATGTCTCTTTTTTACACGGCCGAGTAAAAAAAGAGGGTGATCGGTGTTTCATTACGAAAGGGGGTTAACAGAAAATGATCTTATTTGAATGGTAATGACATACTGCTTGGAAAGGGTTGTACAATTTTTAATCTTGTTTTGTATTGTCTAAAAATGTTGTGTAACAAGTTTTTTTTGCAGACAGTTTAACTATGTCCACTCTAATCATTATAAATTGGCTAGCTTTCAACAAAGAGAAATTTAAACAACCAAAAAAGTTTTAAATTACGCGAGCATTAAACACATGGTAAAGAAACTTTTGTATGTTTATTTAAAACTAGCTTTCGCTCGCGACTCCGTTCGCGCGGATTTAAAAAAAAAACAAATACAAGTAGCCTATGTGTTCTTCCAGTTATCCTCTAGATCTGTACCAAATTTCATCAAAATGCGTTCAGCCGTTTAAGCCACAAACTCTAACAAAAATCCATCCATCCGTCTAAACTTTCGCATTTATAATATTAGTATTAGTATGATAGTGACATTGAGCCGAATACTGAAACAACGTACATGTAACAGGGTTTTAAATAATAAAGATCATAAGTGGCGATCACAAAGCGACGTGTTTGTGATTCGTTTCAGTATACAGTCGTTAGCGTTTGTGTTACGAAGGTTTTTTTATAAAACTACTTCGTGCACTTGTGAATAAATACATCTACGTGTTTATATGAAAAGCGAAAACTTTGCAAACATTTACGCACACAAAGGACTTAGTAATTTGGCATAGTTTCTGGAGAAGCGCAGAATGTTTATATGTGTAACACATACAGAGAGTTCAATGAAAAAATCATATTCCTATACGTAACTATTGCTGGTATAGTTACGTTGTTAACATTTGATTATTAACAATTGTTGTATTTAGATTGGGCAACATTTTTGTCTTAATTTTTTCTCAGGATGTCTAATATTTTTTTATAAATCGTAAGCAGACATCTTTTTTTCGGATAATTTAACAGCGTCGTCAGAGCGCTGATCAAAGAGGGACGAAGACGCTAAAAATGTCCCCCCCACCACCCTAAGGGGGTGACAGGCTGAAGGGGTTCGTTTCTTTGTCCCGCGTTATCTATACAATTATTTGAAGAAAGTCTCGCAAAAAGATGGGATACTGGACCGGGCGCTAGGGTGTACACAACGAATAAAACATATCTTTAATTTTAATATTTTATTAATAGTTTATCAACATTGGTAATAATAATAAGCCTATGTTACTCACAGATAAATTACCTTTCTAATGGTGAAATAATTTTTACAATCGGCCCAGTAGTTTTTGAGTTATTTCAATACATACAAAAATACAAATCTTTCCTGTTCATAATATTAGTATTAATAGATATAAAGTATAACTAGTATGATATAGGTTAGTATGAATAGTTAGTAATTGGCACATTATCATTTGCAATTATTAACAAGGGACAAGAAATCTTATTAACTATGTTTTGTTACTGTGTCTACATTTAAAATTTGATAATCGATTTGTTTATAATACGCTTATAATTATTGAAATGCGTATTTGTATTTTTTAAGTCAACTAGCTGTTGCTCGCGACTTAGTCCGCGTGATATAAAAATAATAAAAACGCAGCCTATGTTACTTATTGATGACGTTGTTGTTTATTGGTGAAAGAGTGTTTGAGATAAATACAAATCCAAAACAAATCTTTCCTCTTTATAATATTAGTACAGATTTCTAACGATTATTATCACTCTTGTATTTATTTGAATTGTGTTGCATATCTCGGACAGCTCGTAATGATTCTTGTTTGTATGTCAAGTTTACTTTACTTATTATTCCGTATTCAATTTCTAGTACGCTTGCAATAATGTCATGTAAATATCATATTTAACATTAGTTAACCCAAAGTAAGTTGATTGTTAATTCTTGTTAAGGAAATAAAACAGAATCTTTTTATTTTTCAGAAAATCAGAAACATCATAAGAGTGGACGCCCTACTGAAACGATCTAAGAAAGGGGAGCCGTGGCCGAAATGACGCTCAAAATAAAATAAATACACGACCAGAAAAACATGAACCATCCCTCCTCCCGCTACTGTATCAAAACAGACGAAAACAGTGAACATTGCAGTGTAGACGCAGGTCCTTTCCGCTGGCTGTTATCTGTCTCCAGCAATAACATTGAAGAATAAAATAATATGCAATAGATGGTGAGTGCTTTGATTTATGACAAACATTAAAATGTAGTTTAGATTTATATTATTTCATCATTTTTAAACCATCATAGTTACTTAGTTTTTTCAAACTATATTGAACAACAATAATCTATTTAACCAAGTATTTTTGATCGAAGATTAATTTGAAAAATAACGTCAATTATGTACAAGTCTATATATTTAAATTTGTCCCAAATTTGTTAGTATGTAAAATTCCTGAAAGTATATTATTTATACAAACATCTAAATCAAATTGTAGTTGGAAGAAACCAAGTTATAATTACACTTATAATTTGCAGCTAAAGGCTAGAATATTCATATATTTTGTAATTACAGTGTAGTTAATTGTACTCGTACATACTTTTAATTTATCCGTTGTTATATTCTTCTTGGTTTAAAACATTTATTTTCTAACAAAGGAGTAATCACTTTAAACATTGGTTTTCGAACCCGTGACTTTATAGCCTGGAATCGGTTCGAAAATCCACGTTAACGTAAAGAAGGACATACTAGAGACTAAATTGGAATGATAGAAGAATTATGAATAGCTTTTTCTATAAACTCTGCCCCCCTAGAAATAAAATTAAAATAATTTAGGCAGTTTAGTTACATTAAATTTATGCTTATCTTTTTAAATACATTCAATAAGTAAACTCCAAGAGTATAGAGCCTTCATAGTACAGTGTACTATGAAGCGATAGAGCCAACCGGTCACGACTCCAGAGGCGCGGCCAATTTCCTATCCGTCTGACAATTTCCTTCACTCGCCCGATTTTAATATAAAACGAGAAAAAACATCTCGCCGGCTACGTAACTATGTGTTAGATTAATGTGGACATGCTTTTGCATGAAAACATTTTAAAAATACTACGACATAATTAGTATTACGTACTTTAAATTAATATAATTATATACTTATTGTAAATTGATCTTAAGTGCATTACTTAAAAATAATTTCTCTTTCGAACATATTTTACTTTCATTTTAATATATTGCAATTTTTGTCGTTGTGTGTGAAAATGTATTAAAAACTCGTCAGTCGAAAGATACATAAGATATTTCTTGTATTTGTTTTGATTAACATGCATACAGCAGTAGTTCAATTCGTAAATATTAAGGACTTGACACATATAATATCAACAGAAGTTCTAAATAAACAAGTTGATCTAAATAAACTACATTCAAAATTGACAGACATCAAATTTCTTAGCTTAATTGTAATCAATCTATCTCTGAATTCGTTTTCATCGTAATTCGATATTATCCACTCTATCCTAACGTCCCGTTGAGAGCTTTGGCGAGAGAAAGAAAAGCGCCGCCCCCTCCCGCCTTCTCCGGCCGCTTTATAAGATGTTTTATTTTATTCACTATTGTATTTTTGTCCGCTCTACCGTCTTGAAGCTTGTTTGTTTATTTGTAACTTATTGTTTTTAATAATTTATTAAAATAATTGAAAAGCAGACAACTTTACAAATATAACAGAATCTTTACCGACTACAAACAATGTTTGATTACAAGAAACAAATGAGAAGGAATGATAAAATAATGAGCGATTTGAATGAAAGAACTGTATACAAAAATAATCAATAATTATAATAGTTCAAACAATGGTCAATACTTTACTTACTTTTTAGAACGAGTCTGTTCTAAAAAAAACAACTTTAAAGCGTTTGCTTTGTTTAAAGCATTTTTAATGTTGAAACAAATTTCGCTTAAAAACTGCTACATTTAGAATCATAAAATAGACAGTAAAGATAACTTCTTGTAGTTTTAGTAGAATATTTAACTAAAAAAGGCTAACTTAACCACTTAATGTCTCTTATTGGTATGTAGCGTATCTTAGCGTCTACCTATCACGTCTTGTATTGGACCAAATAAAAACTTCTTTAAAGCCTTATACATCCAGCCTTTAAAATCGTTCGAGAGATGATCAAATATTCCACGCGTAGCGCATTTGCACAATAAACATTTCTGTAACTTCATCCCTCTTGTCTCGATAGGGTAAGTGAAATTATGAGTGTTTGAAGAAATGTAAATCATCTTCCAATGTAATTACTTAAGATTAGATGAACAGACAACTCACTTAAGCTACAAATCCATGTAATTTTCAAATTGTTTTAAGAAATAAAAGATATATCACTAAAAAGTATAGAATTATAACAAAGAACTTTACCAATACTAGAGTCCCCATTCATAGAATTGCTAATTATAACCTTCTCTAACGGAACAACCATCGGTCGTTTAGTAGGAAAATGTTTGCCTATGAACTAAAAATGAACTCAAAATTGTATAAACGTTGAACCTGGTCACTGTAAATATGTATTTTTTCATACAAAGGTTACAGACATTAATATATTGCAGTGTTTAAATTCAACGTCTAGCGTAACGCGTTCAGTAATTTGTCAAAATCGTCAGAATTTATTTGAATATTATATCAAACTTAGTGAACATATCAAAGTATGTGGCTAAAAGAGTCAGGGACATCTCTTATGTGGCATCCTAATCCTGTCAACATATTTGACCTAGTAGAGTCACTACGTGGCTATAAATTGTTGTGAATAAAAGTTATCGATAACGTTTTAAAGAGCGATTGATTTGTATTTTCAAAGATAAGTAATTACGCGCCATCTCGGGGCCAGATCCATAAATCCGCGGCAGGGTGGCCAGCACCCCCTTGAAAAAAGGGGGTTGTTCTTCTTATATTTAAATATCGAACCCCTTCCGGGTAGGTGCCACGCTTTTTCCAGTAAAAGGGGTAAGTGACAGAACCAGAGAATAGGTCGATGTGTTGAGTCGTTATCGATGAATTTATTTAATTTATCTAAACTTAAATAAATCTATATTACGTTTTTTTTCTGGACATGTATCATCATCATCATCATTATATACTATAACTATCTTCTTAATTCTTAATATATTTAATTATAAATACCTAAGGAACCTAAAAACTACCTAAACTATAAATACATGCTTAAATTGTCACAGACCAAATAAAATTTTATCACAAAAATGATACTGTAGAAGCATTAATTTTTAACCATTCCAAAGTAATAAAAAGAATGGATTATAAAAACATATTTTTTTAAAAAGTTTACGATGTCTATTCCAGGTATTGCGCTGTGCTGTCTCAAGATGGACTTAAGAAGCAAAAAGGAAAGAGTCCAAGGGGCGGCCCACCCTCCCGCGGCCCATCGGAACACAGAATAATAATCGCCAAAAGAAACGATGGGGAGGAAAAATATAAATAGCCGTATCTACCCCCTCGAGATATTAAAATTTGTACAAGAAATACTCGAGCCCGCTTTCAATTTTACTTAAATAAAATTATTTTCCGCCGCTCGGACGCTACCAAAGCGTTCGTGTTTCCCGACATTGTTGCCGTATTGAGACAAATAACTTTAATAACAATAACTAACATTATCTATTAAATAAAAAGTCATGAATTTGTGAAACAAGTATACTTGAGTCTACTTTTTAATATACATAAGCTTAAATTTAAATTAAATTCAAAGGCTTTTGTAAGTAATAATATAATAACAAATATAACTATAACTTCTCTGATGTTTAAAGACTGTTGCATTCAAAAAAGACATCTCTAAAGTCAAAACTTTACAACACTATATCATAGACTTATTGAAAACAGACAGGTTTATATCAATTTCAAAACTCAAAATAAATTAATTAACAATGTATGTGAGCCATTTCTCCTTGTTCAATGAATATGTATTTATATTGTTTTAATAACCTAAATACGATTGATCTACTCATTTTTAGGTTATCCGTCAATGTTAAATAGACAACCAATTCAATTTAAAAGATATAAATCCGCTCTATTAGAACATGGTTCTAAAAGTAGTGTTGTTTCATTTATGTTTTTGTAAGGCCCTGTCCCACAAAATAGCAAATTGCCTGATAACAATCCAACGTGTAAAATATGTGATGGAAATATCGGATTTTCTTACTTTCTCTGACTGTGACGTCATTTTTAAGCTATCTGAGCGTCTATCAGCCAGTGGTGGGACAGGCCCTATTTTTTTTAGGTTAATCAGGGTCACTGATCACTTGTATAATTGGTTTATAAAACCCGTGTTTAATATTGTACGTTTTTCTTTAGTGTACGCAACATTTTTGTAATTTTTTTTATTTTATTTATGTGTCGCTCCTAATTATTTAATTATCTGGGTAATAACTAGTAAATGCGTTGAGATCGAAGTTCGATTACACCCATAACTCAAAGTGATCCCAACGGCCGCGGCTTGTGAAAGTGAAGTGAAAATTCTTGTCCCGAGGCGTAACTTAAAATCGCTAAACTTCTCACTTCGAATAACTTAAATCGCGGTAAGTTCGGTTAAGTAGAGCGTAGAGTACGCAGACAAATTTTTATTTTATGTAATCGATAGAACAAATTATCCTTTTGTAAATTGTTTTGCTTCTTAAGGTGTATTTTTGTCTAATTTTTTGTAATTATTAGAAGTAGTATAACAAAAACAAACAACTTCGTCGAATTTAGAATTTTATAAATTACATTTTTTCAACAACTTATTTAATTAAAGAACATATTCTTCACACAAGAGTTTTCACGTATCTGAAGCTTGTAAAAGATAAAAGACTTATGAAAATCTATACTGGGTCATGTTTTGCGAACTTTACTTTGTTGACATAAAAAAATCTGTTGACAACGTGTATCTGTCAAACGTTTTCTTACATGTTCAAAAAAGATGTTTGTGAGATTGTTGGATTTTGTCATTTTTATATTTTTGTTTACGTTAAAAACTATATTGAACAACTGACCAGCATCTTAACTTTCGTAATGAATTTTGTAGACGTATTTGGAAATTTAAAAAACTTAATTCGTAAAAACATCGGACCCCGAATCAGATCTTTAAAAATCAACCAATGACACCGTTAGGGTGGGAAAGGGGCGCAGTCTTGAGGGGGGGTTCATTTTTGCCAATACTTAAACGAAGATAGATAGCGCCCACCCCTCACCCCGCACCAGTCGGGGTGTTTTAAGAAAATTTTAACTTTTCTTTATTCAAAGAGCGCGCCCGCCCGGGGAGGCGCACCCACCCACCTTTCTCATTTTTCTTTTGCTATTCTCTTTGGCCACTTTCAAAGGAAAATAACAGTGTGCTCTCTTAAGCGTTTATTAAATTCTTAGTGAATATCTAAAAAAGCCCGCGCCGTCTCGAATTTATTACGATTCCGAGAATTCAAAAGCCCAGTTTTGTTTCCATTTTCATCTTGAATTACGTTTAAATCGTTGCTTTTATATTTCCTTTTACTTTGAGCGGTTCAGAGCATTTTGTGTACAAATAGAAACTTTAAAGCGTACCTTAGCAATCTTTTGCTACATAATTTTGTATATGATATGTCACGTGTCGATTCTGAAATTCGTCGAATATACAAACTGTATAAATCTTAGCGCAAACTTAAAGGACTACACTTAACATTGAGCAATTATAGTTTAATATTTGGGAAAAATGTTATTACCATCTTTTCCAAGTTTTAAAAATGTAGATCTTTGTGAATTTTTTACTTTTAATAAAAATTGAGAGTGATTTTTCATTTCTAAGCAAGAAAAAATTCCTTTGTAAGATAAATTCAACAAATCCTCAGATTTAAATCTTCAATTTACAAGATTATGTAATTTAAAACAACGCCATCTCCTGTCATTGTTGACAACATTGAAATTATAAAAATCAATTTCCTGTTTCACAACCTAGATGGCACTAAAACAGAAACGCGATCAGCTTAATTTATATTAGAAAACTGCATCAATGATGTTCTACGGCTCTTATATAATGAGTTTGCTTCGTTTCAACTATTTTTAGATCTGTTTTTAGCATTTTTTGTATGTAAATTTGGCTTTGAAAATAAAACATCCAACATTGAGTGTATTTTTTAATGAAATCCGATTTATCTTACAACTTACATCTTATAGTTACAATTAGTTGACCGCAATCCTAGAGCCTTAGCACGATCCGTCTCCACAGCATTCAGTATACACTAATCTAATTACAGGAATCTCATACATTTCCATACATGATAAATACAAATATAAAATTAACAAGCTGGAAAATGCAATATAGTAAACTATAGAGTATTTATTTATAAAGAGGTTTGACGCTGGCTGGAAAAACGAAAAGTAAAAAATCACAATTTTTTTTTTAGAGGGACTGATTCGTACAATTCTAAACATGAAATGGAAAAAACTTTTAAGAACATATAACGACAAATAACATAATTACATTTGTTTTTTAGGAATAAATTGAGTATAAGTAAAATTTGTACTAATATTAGTTTATACCCAGTTTATTCCAAGTTTAACTTTATGGCGCGTTTATTTGTAAGGCTGTTAGTCTTTAACCTCAAAATTCAACTAAATTATCGTTGTGTGAGGTTAACATGTCGTTATACATGTTTCGACAGTGGAAATGCACAGAAACAAGATGATCTAACTTACACAATCAGTCGAGTGTCTAAAGAACAGATTTTGCTTTTTTTAACGAAAAAAATTGAATATTTACTCAAATATTAAACGGAGAGAAACTACTATAAAAATCAAGCTCAAATAAATGATGACCAAATGTTATTTAAATTTAAAATTCGTTACTATTATAGTAAATTAAATTTGTAACTTATATTAATAAAACATAGACAAACTATGGTTTTTTTACATATGTAGCTCCCTTATAACCTTACAACTATGAACATCATTTAATAACTAAATTGTTTTAGTTCATTTTGTTTACATTCAATTGTTTACGTTTCGTTTTAAACAAGATAATAATTATTTTAGGATTTTAATTGAATCTAATACAATTCTAATAATATTTAGACTGAAAAATGTAAAAAAAACATCTCATGGAAAATGAAATCTACCTAAAATAGCAAATTCAGCAAAGAAAACATTGTATGGAAACATTTTAGTAGAATAACAAAAATATAGATTTTTAAAATAGTCACATAAACAGAAATAAATTAATACTGGAATTACACAAAAATACATATAAAATTGAGCAACTGACAATTATATCAGAAAAAAAAAATATTTAACCATCAAGATTTCAACGCCTTTTGAAGTTAATATTGAAAATCAATATTTTTAAACTAAAAAAGTTTAAAATAATAATACTATCATTAGAAAAAGACGTAGATAAATTATCACAAAGCAATACTCAATTGTAATTAATAATAAAATTAAATATTGAGCATTAGACAGGTCGAAAATAATAAAAACGGGTGTTTCCCGTTGGGCAGATCGAACTACCAATCGACCCAATAGGAAAAATTCCCATTCATTACATACTGTATTGTTTGGCTCAAATATGTTCAAAATAAAAAATAGAATTCAGTCTAAAACTGCAACTAATGTCCGTTTAGAATTTAGATGTTATTTTATCTTAAAACTAGAAACTTTTAATTTTAAATAACAAAATTTCTACAAAAAATACATCAGTTGTTTTCTACAAAGTAATATTGTACAAAACGGCCATAAACATTAAAGCATAATAGTTTTATTAAACATTTTTTTTTATATTCGACTTACGAAAATTGCAAACAAATCCAAATTAAATTGAATTTCATAAACTGAAATAAAGAAAACAAAAATTAATAACCTCCTTATTTTGAGAAGTCGGTCAAAAACACATAACACAAGAATTTTAAACCAATAAACATAATACGATCCACAATATATCCGAATTTAGTAATCAGCATTGTCATATCGTGTCGTCTCTTTCTCACCTTAGCGTTTGTATATGTCCGTCTCTTTCTTCGAGAATGCAGCTAACTTCAGACTTACAGCTGTGTTATTCAGAGATTGAATCAATACAAGATTTTTACCCTGTTCTTAATAAAATGCAACAATCTTTTTTAATTTTGGCACTGGATTATAGAATTTGGAAACAAAAGCTTTGAGCTATAATTATAACAAATTATTAATAAACAACATTTTTTTATAATTTTGCCAACCTTATAAAAAATAACAAAATACTGTTACAAACAGCGCTAGAAACAATTTAAATAATACAGTTCTACTGCAAAGCTTTGAGCTCAAATGTTTTTTTTTTATAAATGCAATTTAAATTTTTCGACATTAATACATTTCTTTATATTACCAATAGCCATTAGAATAAAAAAAATAAAAAAAAAACAAAATGGTTTCATACAACGACCAAGAATATCTTATATCATTATGAACGATTAAAAAAGGTCGTTCAATCATTCGTTCTTGAATTGAGCGTATTTTTGTGACATATTTTTTTCATCCTTTGGCATCTTGATTGAAAATTTTGGCACACAATTTGAAATAATCAAGGAATTATTCACTAAATTCACTTCGAAATATTTTTAAACACACACAATATTTATATGCCCATATTAAATGAACACTTTTTGTGATATATGAAACAGCATAACTTCTTCCATCCCTTATGTACAAGCGAAGCGCTAGACTCACCCTTAAAAAAAGCTATAACCTTCAAAATTCAAAACTACCGCAAAATTGTAAGTTTCCTAGTATAGTTAAATTTAATTGGCCCGTTTATTTTAGTATTAACTAAAACTAATTTGGCAAAATCTTTGGCACTATATGCTCGCTCGATGCGGTGGCATATTGAAGGTGAGGGTGTCATTCACGAAATACTGTTGGTCGTCATCAGGGAGATAATATCCACAACTACCGTCATTTGATATTTGGTCCTCGTAAGCCGGATGTTTCGGCATAACACACGCAAATTCATCCCAATTAGTTTCAATCGATTTTCTCCTTTTAGCGAATAATATCGATCCATCGAAAGCGTATTCATCATCGAAATGTAGAACTGCATCATCGTAGAAGTAATTTTCTACTCGTTTGTTGTTGGTATTCCGAGCTATGTTCCTCATTAGTTTTTTTCTCGCGTAACTCGATTTCTCGGAATCGTAATCGTCGACTAACGGATCGTTGCTTCGATTATCTGATCTGATATTCATCGAATAAAGCGAAGAACTATGAGGACTTTCCACTCTGGTGCTTAGACTATTTCTGTATGGGTTTAAATATTGTTCATTGCATCTCATTTCATACATCATAACACCGCGTCGTAATTGTTCCCGTCTTTTTGCTACCATTTCTCTAAAATCTTCAGGGTCTAGAGTAAAATCATTTCTCGCATTCATATAGAGATAGCCTGATGCTGAATTAAGACGAAGAGTCTGGGATCTATTTTTAGATGAAGCTTTTTCTATATATCTCGGTATTCCACCCAACTCGAGGTAATTTTTGGATTTTATTTGCTTTATGTTTGTCGGTGGAACAGGTGATAGTGGGTCTCTGTACGGTATTGACCTGAAATATAAATTACATCTGTTTAAAATATGTTATAGTAAGCTATAACAAGAAGATATATTGTTATTGGTTTTATATTGGAAAATAAACTTACTTGTTCGGAGCAAAACAGTTACAAGAACAGCTGCAAACGCTGGGAGCGTAATCATCGTCTATGTACAACGGGATCATTGAAGTATCGCCTGGAAATAATAAAAAGATATACATTAAATAAGGAATATTTATGTGTTAGAATTTTTAAAGGCAAAAAATATTAATTTGTTTCCAATTTTTAAGACAAACCACGTAACACTTTCTAATGCTTTTAGATCAATATTTTTCGTTAGAAATAGTGGAATTTCTATAACTCAAACTTCCTAAGTCGAAATCTATAGTAGTCTATTAGAATAGTAAAGTGTAAATGACACATCTTTGTCAGAAGTGTCTTTTATTTTTCTGCACTACTTTTTACTTCTCTGGAATTAAATAATTTGGAGAAAAAATGGAAATAAACTATTTAATCTCTAAGTTTAATATCCTGGAAACATATTGTCTCGTAAGTGCAGGGTTTTTTTTATTAAAAAAATAATTATTCAGAAATATATTGTGATTGCTAACATCCTGCACAAATAAGTAGTGTGTTAAGATATATTACATTAGTATGGACTTGAATTCTAAAACTTAAACTTATACTTGATTCTCTATCCATACTAAACTATACTAAATTATAGAGGAAAGATTTGCATATATAGAAATAACTCAAAAACTACTGGGCCGATTTTAAAAACTCTTTTACTGTTAGAAAGGAAATTTATCTGTGAGTAACACAGGCTATATCTATACTAATATTATAAAGAGGAAGGATTTAAAGAAATAACTCAAAAACTACTGGGTAGATTTTAATGATTCTTTCACCATTAAAAAGCCACATTATCTGTGAGATAAAAAAAAATCGTCTATATATGTTTTTTTTTTTTAATGGAATGCGGGTAAAAGGTAGTAAAGGTTACCGGTGTGGTGCGGCGCGGGCAGGCGCGTGCCGCGCGCCACGCCGCGCAGCACGGCGCCGTCCGCCGTGATCACGTCGCCCTCCAGCCGCACCGCCACCTGCTGCGCCTGCGCACCGTACACAATATACAACACGCCAAATAGGGAATATTTGTTTTTTTTTTTATTTTTTTAAACGATTTTACTTGTTATAATAAAAATTGACGCAAAAATATTCAACCATTGAATTAAAAATAATAAAATAAAATTATGACCGGAGTTGTCAATAGACAATTGACGTCAATCGTCTATTCCATTCATAAAATACGCTCAGATGTCACTTCGACGTAAAACACAACAAAGTTTCTCAAGGTCAAAAAGTCAAAAATCAATTCATTTTTGACTTTTTGACCTTGTTGATTATTCCTGGTACAAATAACTGGTAATTAATCATTCTATTCATTAAGTTTTTTTTATTTTAAAGTTGGTTTTGATATCGTGTTTACAATAAAATACTTCAAGAGTGTATTTCTATATAAACTAACGTAAATGAACTATGTATTGTCAACACAGCGACGCCATATTAGATAAGCCACTTCCTTCGACTAATAGTGCGAGTTTTAGAACTTAGCAAGGGAATTTGAAAAAAGACACTTTTTAATGATTAAATTTTGCCACTAAATCACATCATATTTAAAAAAAAATTTGTAAGACTGTTTTTATAGTAATAAAGTATACTTTAAAAAAGTTTGGTACAATATGGCGTCATATGCATATTAAAAAAGTTTGGTACTATTTTACCAAACTTTTATAAGTATACTTCATTACTATACTGTGGATGAAAGGAGATTGCATGTGGCTGAGATGGGTATGTTAAGATGGATGTGTGGTGTGACAAGATTTTATAAAGTTAAGAATGTGTACATTAGAGGAAGTTTGAAAGTAGCGTCATTGGTGGAGAAATTGAGACGCAAAAGGTTAGCGTGGTATGGACATGTTATGCGACGAAATGATGGGGGACATAAACCAGAAAGTGTTAAGACTGAATGTGAATGGCTACAAAGGAAGAGGAAGACCGAAGAAAGTATGGATGGATTGTGTGAAAGAGGATATGCTTAAGAAAGGAGTGGATTTTATTTTATTATTTTTAGCTCAATTTTCGAGTCAATTTTTTTTCTGGTTTCTAATAACAAAAATTTTAATGTATTTATTTTTATATTATTAGGTGACAAACGAGCAATCGGCCACCTGAATCCACCAAATTGGTGAAGCGACCGCTGCCCATAGACATTCGCAATAGCGAATGCATTGATTACCCTTAAGCGACGGAGGAGACACACATAAAGAGGATATTTCCCCTTCCTATGCGTCTCCTCCACCGTCAAAACCACGTTCATTTCCCATCCTCTTATAAGAAATGGGATGGTAAGGAAAAGGAGCTAAAACTGGGCCTCTGCGGCGTCACACTCATCAGACGAAACGCAGAATTGCTTCATTCACGTCTGTCTTCTGTATGCCGGTATTTCACCGGACGTGCCGGCCCATTCGTTAAATTTAAATTCGTGTTAAAGGGTGAATGAAAGAAGAATGAACAATGAAATGAATGAATGATCGTATGTTTGAATGAATGATCGTATGAATGACTGAATATACCTGCTCCGCTTGCTGCTGGTCGCGCTTCTCATCCTCAGTGTTCATAGTAACAAAGCGCAGCACCAGCAGGTTGAGGCAGGCGGCCACTATCGCCAGACCGAACAGTATGAAGATCAACGCGAACATCACATACGACGGCTTGCGGTTCAACGCGTTATCCTTTTGTAATGCCACCATGTCCCCGAAACCTGAGGAATAAATAGCTTTTAACTACTCGTCTATCACCAGTTCACTATACATCCCCAAGAAATTTCAAAAATATAGAGGAACTAGCTTTCGCCCGCGACTCCGTGCGCGTGGAAAAATAACAAAAGTGAGTAGCCTATATGTTCTTCCAGGCTATCTTCTACCTCTATTTTTTTTTTTTTAAACGAGTTGACAAACGAGCAAGCGGCCACCTGAATCCACCGAAATGGAAAGCGACCGCTGCCCATAGACATCCGCAATTGCAGATGCGTTGCCTACCCTAATTGACGGAGGAGGAGACGCACATAAAAAGGACATTTCCCCTTCCTATGCGTCTCCTCCACCGTCAAATCCACTTTTCCCTCCCATCCTTTCCCCTTAAGAAAAGGGTGGAAAGGAAAAGGGACTAAAATTAGGCCTCCAGCACCACACTCATCAGACGAAACGCGGAATTGCTTCCACTTCACGCCTGTTTTCTGTGTGGTCGTGGTATTACACAGGGCGAGCCGGCCCTACAGTGCGAAGATGTTAAAACTGGTACTACCACTGTTAAATTTGCCAAATTTCATCGAAATCCGTTCAGCTGTTTAGGCTACAAACTCTAACAAACATCCATCCATCTAAACATTCGCATTTATAATAATAGTATGTAGTAAAATTTACTAAAACCCTGCAAAGAAAAGTAATATTAAGCGAACTTACCGATAGTAGTGAGCGTAATAAAGCAGTAATAGACACTATCAAAGTAACTCCATCCTTCGAATGTGGAGAAAGCTGCCGCTCCACCCGCTATCGTCAGCGAGGAGAGGGTTGTCACCACACAGATCAGATCCACCTCAGAGGCTGTTGTTTGCTTGCAGTCCATAGCACGCTTTAATGCTTTGATTATAACACTATAAAAGAGAAAATAATGTTCAACTAGCTTTATCTACTCCGTCTATATGGAAATAAAATAAAATATTAAACGATGTGAACCAAGTAACAAACATCCATCCATTCTACCTTTCACATATATTAATTTCACCGTTACCCACAATTTACTACACTCAGTATTAAAGTGAAATTAAAAAAAATAATAAAAAACATAGCCTTACTGGTAACATAACTTTTTAATGGTAAAAGAATTTTTAAAATCTGACTAGTAGTTTTTAAGTTATTTCTATACATATAAAAATATAAATATTATTATAGATTAGTTGTAACCCACAATTTACTACACTCAGTATTAAAAAGAAAAACCTATATATCCCGTAGTGACCTGACTGTTTCTGGGATGAATTGTATCCCATGTATTACTCCAGACTTTGTTTTATATCTGTGTCCAATTTCTACAAAATACATTGAAGTGTTAAATAATTAAGTAAATATGAAAAAACTAAATTAATATATCCCATGGGAACAGTAACAATGGGGATGTTTCCTAATGTTACAAATTCAAATAAATTTATGTTTAATATTTTAAAGACAGTATTTTAAAACCTATAATAACATTTGGAGACCTTAAATGTTTGTCTCCATTGAAATATAAATTAAAAACGCTGCAATATTTTTTACCCTCCATTACTCTATCTCAAACACCAATCAGAGCTCGGTGACGTAGCTTCTTCGCAAACAACATGGCAGTGTGACCACTTCAGTGAATGTCAGTGCATTTTGTAGTTATAATTTTTTTTAATGATTACAATAATTGAGTTTGCGTGTGTTATATTATAAGAACTCCATTATTAAGTGTTTTTATTTTTACGACATATTTTACGAGCAAATTTTTCGATCACTATGACGAAAAAAAAATAGTAAAAGTTATTTGAATAGCTAATTCAATTTATATCTGGTCACTTTGAATGACTTTGACAGACCGCGACGCGAGGTTTGTTAGCAAAGAAGTGACGTCATGTCATGAGGCGTTTTCGCGGTCTTTCGAGAAGTTGTTTTTAGTTAAGTGTTTTTGTAATTAAATGTTGTGTATATGATTTTATTATATTATTTTTCTTGTTTAGATATGGTTTATATACATAATAAAAGCAATTCCAAAAATTAGGAAACATCCCCATTTCATTCAAAAATATCCTATGAGCTTTTCCTTCTTATTCCTTCCTTCAAAAATAGACTATCCTCTACATCTATGCCAAACTTCAAGATCTGTTCAGTAGTTTAGGCTACAGACACTTACAAACATCCATCCATCCAAATTTTACATTATATAGTAGAACCTTGATAAGTTAAAGTCCAAAGGAAACACAATTTTCAAGTTATAGAGGTTTTAAGTTATCAAGGGTCTATGTTATAGAGGGTTTTTTTTTTGACATATTTTTTTTGACATTATAGAGGTTTTTAAGTTACCGAGGTTTGAGTTATCAAGGTTCTGCTGTATAGTAGAACCTTCATAACTCAAACCTCTACTAATAATCTACTAATGCTAGTAAGATAAATATACTCACCTACTAAGTCTGTTGACTCTCTCACCGATGCTCTGGAACATGATGAGGCCGAGTGGTATACCAACTATTGCATAGAACATTGTGAACAACTTGCCACCAATAGTTGAAGGTGTTGAGTGTCCATAGCCTGGGAAATTCATTGGTTTTATTATTTCATTGCATTTAAATGGTCTTGATAGTTAAAAATGTCCAACTAACTAAAATTATATTATATGCATATTGAATACTAGAATTTTTCATTCAACTGATTATTGCCAATAATAAAAAAATCTTTGACTACACAACAAAGAAAAACACCCTGTAACTGGTTCTACCATTAAAATGAGAATACAAAAATATTATCTTTATTCTGCTCTTGTCTACATCTATACTGCTATTTAAAACATTTGTAATTTTGTATGTATTGAAATAACTCAAAAACTACTGGGCCAATTTCAAAAGTCTTTCACCAATAAAATGCTACATTATCAGTGATTAACATGGGTTATATTTAAAATAATTTAATTTCACACAGACAAAGTCAGTGACACACTAGTACAAACACAGTACACACAGTCACGCTAGTAAAAGTGAATTATAAATTCCTTTTTTTCGCTGAGCTGGATTGCCTGAAGTAAAATACACACTCAACTCGGTTAAGACAAAACCGTAGACTCCACTTTGCTATTTTTGGCAAATTTAGTTAGCCATATTCTCATTTAAAAAAATTTACTGGAACTATATAACATTAATTTGCTTACCAATAGTAGTTAAGACAGTTGTGGCATAATAAAATGCGCCCGTGAACTTCCACTGTTGCCCAGCTTTATGTGGCTCAGACTTGAGCACTACCAACTCCATCACTCTGAAGTCTTCTTCGGAGAAATTGTACTTCCTTATTAACATACCTTCTATCGCTGGAATAGACAAATAACAACTTTTAACATATATCTCACTAACATTATAAATGCAATGGATACTTTTTAGAGTTTGTGGGCTAATCTGCTAAATATATTTTAATGAAATTCAGCACAGATGTAGAGGATAGTATGGAAGAACACACTACCTACTTTTGTTTAATTTCACATGGCTAGAGTCTAGGTCGAAAGCAAGTAGTTTATAAGTGGGATTCTACTGTAGAAACCTCTGAATAATAAAACTGTCATCTTTCTTACTCTATACAGCAAAAATAAAAATATGGAAACAAGGGGGTCGCCAGCAAGTTACTAGTTTGGAAGAACAGATAGGCTACTGATTACGTTTTTTATTTTAATTTTGCATGGGTGAATTCAAAGGCAACAGCTTATATATGATAAATGTTCACTAAATTCAACACAAACCTTGTAGGACATCAAATCTGTTTTTCTCAGTAGGTGATTCCAGCGCATCGAAAACAGCAGCACCAACCAGCAGGTAAGTAAATGTGCACACAATTAACGATAGGGTGCGAACATTTTGCTTCTTCATAACTGCCAAGTCTCTCAGACCCTAGCGCCTGGGGCCCTGTTACCTTCACCCGCAGATTCAGCCCCGCAAACGCATATTGTGACAATCTCTAAGTTACCATTCTTATAGTTTATGTCTGATGAAGATCAGATTTTCTAATCATTTTAATGTAGATATGTCTTAAAGATTATAAATTTATTAATATTATTAACTAAAAATGTTGAATAACCATTTTCTTTACTATTTGGGCAAGTCTATTTTATGAAGAATCTTGATGTAGATTTCCTATTATATTCGATTCCCTCATCTGCAAAAATATATTGTAATTATTTAAAGTATAGTCTTTTATGAATTCTATTTTGACAAAAGAATTATTTTAGAATACACTCTCTTTCAGTTATTATAATTATTTGAACCGAGTGTCATTAAAACCAAAGTGTATTTCGAAAAGGTAGAAAAGAAAAGACATTTATAAAACATCAAAAATGAAACAAAGACTTACAATTCTCTTTTAGGAATAAATCGCGATTTGTATTGTGCTTCGATTTTCTCGTGCATCTTATCAAACAGCCGTTATTAATATTTAATTATCTGCAAAGCCGTATCCTAAAAATAACATCATAGCTTAGTCCGCATTCAAATCCGATAGGTCAACCCACACGGCACCGAATCTGGGTCACTTAAAGTAAAAAATTTTTAAACGCAAATATTTAAGAAATCTTCAATACATATTCTTCTTGTTACACCAGATCTCGTATTAACTAAATATAGTAAATTTAATACGAATTTAATTCCAATAAAAAGGAAATCTATGCGGTATTCAATATACTGTCACACCTGCCTGCGGTTTTTCTGCTATCCGGATAAACTGACTCGCGCTACCGCCGGACATAACATATTTTTATCTCCAAATCATTTTGCATTAAACTTTCACTGCCGACCGATTTATCTAATATCATTTCATTTAATAAAATAATACAAAAACAATAATGGCAATCAAATTGACTGCTGCACTTCCTTGATTGACCTGATTCGGGTGGCCAGAATATAAAACATACATTTGTGAAGGTGTTGCTATCTAATCTTGTTTAATAAATTGCAATTAAACTGTTGGTTTCACGAAAAGTTTTATTACACTATTTTCACGTTTTTTAAATTATATTCACTTTTCAAAAAAATCAAAATCTTCTTCAACTTCTTCTCAACAGTTAAATAACTCCATTTAGTTTACCACGGCAAGGATAGATGGCACTGAAACCAAATCAACTGTTTGCGCCTTTCAAATTAAAATAGCAATATTGAATATAAGTTATTTAATTAAATAAATTGTTACATATTTTACATTATATGAAATAGTAGAAAAACTATTAGACTTTTTTTACTTACTTATCTTAAAATATCTTTCTAACAAACTGTATCCTGGTAGATTCAAAAATTTCAAACATTCTACCTAGAAATATTTTCCCTGTAGGACTCTGAATTCGGCAGCGGAACTTTAAAATTTTCTCTAGGATTTTTTTTATCATAACCATCATGATATTTAAGTATTAACTTGCTTACTTTCTCAATTCTTTGATTTTACTCATAATTTCAATATGACTTGTTACTTTTGTTCTTAATAATAGTGACTAAAATAATGTAAGTCGCTTGCTTGTTTCTTTCCTCTCCTTAAAAAAAAAATGATATTTTGCAGTAATATTTAATCTGTATTATTGAATGGCGATTGCGCATGCACCGGGCGCGTGCGGGCAACTAGTCCGTGAAGCGAAAGCGGTAGGGCCCTGCTTTCTCGGCCCATAGCTGCACTTCTCGATTTAGTATTATTTTTTAATTATTTGTTATGACTACCTGTTTATTTTACTTAATAACTTCGATTAATCAACTTAATGTATAAATAACCAATGTCGTGTTATTGTACACTTTTTCTTTCCAAGCCATTTTTTTATTCAATCAAATATGTTCTTCTTATTGGAAGTTTTATCAAAATTTTACTGATACTAACAACAAGTCCTTCACGTACACAATTACAGAAATTAGGCTATACAATCAGAATGCTAACCTCCTATTGCCCAAAAGAACCTAGAAAAAAAACGACAACGTTCGTTGAATAGTTTCGAAAAACAGCAACAAATGGAACAATAAGAAATAAACAAATGTAAACATAGCTTACATAAGCTACCGGCTCGACCCAGAACTTGAGAGAAAGGTCTAGGTGTCCCCCCTCTCTGCAAGAAAGACCGCAGAACACGTTCTGAACACGCCTGACCTTTAGACAATACTTCGACGAATTGACTGAGTTAACTGATGTTATGTTAACTTATAAATATATTAGATTTATATAAAGTAAAGGAAACTAAAGCTATGTAGATAAATCATCTATCTATAGATATAAATAGATATCTTCTATACATATAATACAATTGTAGTGTCTGTTTGTGACATAAAAAAAAATCAAAATTTCGGAAAGACGATGTGTTTATGTTGCTGATAAAGAAAGTCGCATCTAATTTTTTTTTATCTGTCTGTCTGTCCGCAAGCCGCGTTTGTCAGCTACCCTTTTTTCTTTGTTCACCGGTTCAGATCCGGCTCGAAGGACCATTTGTTTGGTTATAAATCGTTCATTGTGCGTAATAATTCACAATTACTCTGCTATTCTAAAAAATACATAAAAGACGAAGCTGTCAGCTGTACAAGCTCTCTTTCTTTCTGCAGAAAAAGAATAAGACAAAACAAGGACATACAAACAACAGAAGTTAGGCAATAAGTTGCGAAGCAGTGTTGAATAACAAGAAAAAAGACAGATCGTGCTATAGAAATGGAAAGGTTTAAACGTTCAAAGAAAAAAATAATACAGGAATGAGCAATATGGAAGCAAAACGATTAGATTGTCAATTTATGAACAGTCACGACGTGGAACCTTCTAGACGGTGCAGTTTAGAACAAACCGGCCCTTTCACTGGCCGAGAGAAAACCGAGAAAAGTGGCACCGACGAACTTTCATAATATCAAATGAAATCATACCAATACATAGTTGCAAGAGCTAAATAAGCTCTCGCATTTGATTCTGTGAGTAAAACAGTAAAATAACATGTTTAATTTTTATTTATGGTTAGAATATTTTGACGAATTTGAGGATAATGTCCTGGAAAACAGTCTAATGGAATTTGCATTCATTAGCTTAAATACTGGCTTATAATCTGTTAAAACTAAACTACATTGGTATGAAGAAGATTGTTTGATTTGATTTCAGTAAAAAATCTTATAGAAATAAATGCAAAAATTTTATACAGCTTAGGGTTTATCACTAACGGTGCAAACATCGGTAGTAAAAACAATCCATTATTCGATAAATGTACTCAGCAAAGAGTGTGTCCATTTCAAATTATATAATCTGTAAGGTCTCTTCTCAGTCCTTATTGCCATAACTTCAGCATCAGCTACTTCAATATTGAACTATCTCTTGTATACTGATTGACAACACAATAAACAACTGCAAACATTCATCAATAGTCTACCATTCTGGCTGTCAGTGGATGAGCACAGCGCTTGTAAATCGTTTAACTATGTCATATCTAGCATACATGGCCTGTGCCCATTTCACCTAGCTAAACACCTTTCTTTACCCACACTGATGTAAAAATTACACTATATTTTATAACCTGTACACCGACACCAATCTGTGAATCGTCTCTACTGTTGTTTTTGTGTGTGTTAGCGTACAGATATAGTACGTATTGAAATACATTTGTGTGAGAGAGGGGGGATGTTAGACTTTCATACGCATTGATATTACATCTGTGTGTGTTTGTGCATCTGTGTGTTGTTGCGTATACGCATGCAATGCCATTGCCAATTACGCATACGGAAAGCTGGTTGTAAAGTTTACGCTAATATTACATGAGCGGAAAATGGCGGTTAATGAAGGAAATGTTACAGTTGGTTTTTTCTTTTCTATTCAAACGTGAGTTTGTTGGCCCCAGCCTGTGTCGTTTCAAATTGGGAAGGAAGCGAAGCGCGGAAAATAATACTTATTGAACGTAACGCCTTTGGTAATTCGATGCTAATGTTACGCAAACATTAATTTTTGCTTATGTAAAAAATAACTATTCGGTAGATAGTTACTATAGTTAGAAAAGCCGTTTATGATAACCAGAGATGATAACCTCTATTTAGAATTTACATTCGAATTGACATTTGTTGCTGACAACTTAACATAAATAATTTCGAAAAGAACGTTGAATTTTAACACACATTTACAGTAGATTTTTTAGAACTGCAAATAATAGTTAAGTAAATGCAATTTTGCATAAAATTTAACGCCCTTCCTAAGATAAACTCAAGCATCAAATAGTCACAAAAGGAACAGAAGATATAAATCAACTTTTGCAGCCAAAACATTAGGCGTCAAAATTGAAAAAAAAATAAACATGTTCGAATTTCAATAATTCTATTTTTTTTAATGAATTTGCGTTCTGCTAATTGGGCTTTAGTATATCTATGAGTATGTTTTAATAATTTAATGACATTCGTCTGCGGGAAGCTCGTGCAGGCGCAGTGAAAGCGGCCGTGCACTTTGCTAAATGCATTGGATGCATGCATCTTGATACTTCGCGTTATTTAATTAACGTAATTTAAAAAAAAACCTTTTAAAAGTTTAAGTGATGTGTATTTACAGTAATTGGTTATTGTTTTATTTATAATATAAACCATATTGCTTGGTCTCAAACTGGGTTCCAGTTTTTGGCTTTAATTTATAGTTAGATGTAGTGATTTGGTTTTGATATTTTAGTTACCAGAAATGCATTTATTATATCAAGATGGTTGAGTCGCAGTTCACATTGATAGTTATTAGTTACAGCTCAGAGATCTCAAACTGGGGAAAGTTGGGATCGGCCGAGCGGCTGAGTGGGTGCTTATTGATAAATACCGCTAGTCTAGACTGCGCTGGGCTAGATTTAACTAGATATATTTAATGTCTGAACGTACACCGATCGCACTTGAATTTTATGTGGAAACGGAGATTTAACAAATATTAAAAATATTTCTGCATTTATAAATTTATTTTTGAAAGAAATAATAAACAAGGTTTAATTTACACTTTATATAGCTGTCTTTCCAAAATTAAAAAAATTATAAAGGCGGTTACACACCAACGTTAACGGTATAAAGTTGTCATCAATGTAATACCGCCAGATATGCTCCACAAACGAATACAATGTGAAAGAACAATGGCAACACTCCGATAAAAGCGGTGAAAAAAAAAAGTTGGCGTTCCAAATTCAAATATAATTTCCCACACGTAACGTTACGCGGGCGGGCATCGAGCGCGGGCCGTTATGCGCGCGGCAGTGACCCACATTGCCTCGACATTTTCGCCACGATTCTGTAACCGGTTTAATAACTAACCTTATTACTGCAACCTGTATGTACGATACACATTGCCCTTTATTTTCTATTCAATTTATTGTCTATCATAAAATAGCAGCAATGTATATCGTATAAATAGAATTATCAGCATTGGATTTACTGTTGCTAACATGTCGTGGTAGGAGGATAGCCGGTGTAAGTTTGCCGCGCTTTCTGATTTTGAGACGAGAAATTATATTGCGGCCGTTTCAAAGTCACGTATATAGCTACTTAATCGACTGTTACGTAGGATGTGGCAATTATTTATTATGTAGACCCATTTTTATAATGATTTTGTAACTGGATTCGATGACATTATTTGGATCACGATAACGGCAAAAATTTGCTATAAAAATTGACTTTTGTGAATGTTTTAAACCTTTTAAATCTTACTCTTACTAATTATTATAAATGCGAAAGATTAGATGGATTGCTGGATCGATGTTTGTTAAAGTTTGTAGCCTAAACGGCTGAACGTATTTCGATGAAATTTGGTATAGATCTAGAGCATAATCTGGAAGACCACATAGGCTATTTACTTTTGTTTTTTTTTAATTCCAAGCAGACGGAGCCGCGGGCGAAAGCTAGTTAACAAATAAAAATATAAAACATCTGGGATTCTAAACGTCTTGTAGCTTATTACCGAAAGTTACTATGAGTATGTCCTTTGATAAACGCACGTTCTCTTACTAACCAATATATTGGAATACCATAGTTCATAACGAAGATGTCAGTGAGTTATGGGAATATATTCATACGCGGCATCGTTTGCGCCAATCGCGATGACATCCCATCCCTAGTCACACACACATTCAAGTCCTGAAAAACATGTAGAGTCATCAAGCAATATAATATTGGTCAAAGTCTTAAAATATTTTACATTCACGAATTTTTTATATAAAATTGTAGACTTATTTTTGTATTTAGGTTATGACTTGTATTTAGAGAATTACGTCATTTCAATAACATGAGCGTTGGTGTTTAAACACTTGACACATTTTGAGAATAACTAATTTTGACTGTAAAATGCGGGAGCGTCGTAAATCTTACCAAAACATAACACATTTATGTTTTTTCTTGTCAATGCGAAAAATAGAATAACCAGTTATTTTGCTTATACGTTTTTTGTTATAACAAAACTATAGACCCGCCCCGGCTTCGAATAGGTCTAATGTTGATACGAAAATGTGTATATTTACGTGACAGTAGAAATGTGTAAAATATCAGTATTTTTATACTATATTATGCAAACAAACCTACCTCTTGAATCACTTATAAGATATTAAAAACTGCATCAAAATCCGTTGCGTAGTTTTAAAGATCTAAGCATACAAAAGGACAGAAAGACAGCGGGAAGCTACTATTTTTTATAATAAACTACTTTCGCTCGCGACTCCGTCCGCGCGAAATTTAAAAAAATACAAGTAGCCTATGTGTTCTTCCAGACTATCCTCTACATCTATGCCAAATTTCATCGAAATCCGTTCAGCCGTTTAGGCTACAAACTCTAACAAACATCCTTTAAAACTTTCGCATTTATAATATTAGTAAGATAGTGTTTTTGCAATAATTTTTATATTCGTATGCTGTTGGCGTGATTAAATAAATAAAAAATATACTCAAAGACTCGACTTTGTTAAACAAGGTTTGGACATCAAAACTCGTATTAGAAAAGAGAATTTATTTTATTCATATCTCTTGTCAGTACTCACTACTGAGGCGTTATTCTTCTGTTTTATGATAAATGTAACCATTCTTTGGTGCAAGCATCCGCCATGTAAACTGGAGTAAGTTTTGAGGACGCGCCACACTTCGGCCTCGTCGTGAACAAAGCATTTGCTCTTCCTTTAGGGATGTGCAGTGTGTCCTTTATGCTGTAACATTTAATACCAAATTAACACTAAATTTAAATTTTCGACTAAAATAGCAAAAAGTATAAGAATAAAAAGAAACAACGCAAAAGTTCCTGACGATTGTAAATTAAAAAAACATTTTTTGTTTTACAAAACCTTTGTAATTATTATATTATCTAGACAAGCTGTTGCTAGCTACTACGTCCGCGTGAAGTTAAAACAATAAAAAATATAGTCTGTATTACTCGGTCAAACGTAACTTTTTAGAGTTAAACGTAACTAATAGAGAAAGATTTTTTTAAATCAGACCAGTAGTTTATGAGATATTTCAATACGTACAAAATGTTTAATAATATTAGTACAGATTAGGCGATCACTAACATAGATTCTCGATAAAATTTAAGGTTTTGTCTTCGATTTATGACAGAACAGAAATCCTGTACAGAGGCCAAAAAAGGAAAGAAAACTGCACTTAAACTGTTATAACCGGTAATACTACACGTCACATCACTAGTAATAACCTATAACACGACAATCTCGACGTGAGACGTAACCTCATGTAAAGAATGGTCAAGTTCAGAGCACGAACGGGGTCAGGTTTAAATAAAACATCCTTAATACTTTTTCTTGCGATTGCGAACAGACAGCATTAAGACTAACCTAAATAAATATTAATACAACATTTAAAAACAAACCAGTGATATCACAAAATTTAATGTTTATTTTTAGTACAAATAAAATTAAAGATAGCTTCCACTGCGACTACAGTTGGTGTAATAAAATTATAACATTTTTAAAAAGAAAGAAAGACAAGATATTTCTGAACGACTCGGCAGAATTTCCATTTGTAATAATAATATGCAAATTTATTTAAATTTGAATCAATAAACTATCTACAAATTGAAGAGGAAATAAGATAAGTAAGCAAAACCATCTATTAGAATTACATCATTTCCCCGCTCACAATGTACAGTTATGCGACTTAGATTCCGCGAAGCAGCCCGCAGCTTTCCAACAGCATCTAACGAGAATGATCTAACGTGACAAAGCGAAAAAATGATGCCGCCACCCCGCCATATTGGTGTAATGGCGGCCGCGAAAAAACTAACGGAATAAAATACCTAACCACCGAACGGAGAAAGGCTTTCGATTGTCCCACATTTCACCGCACGCGAGCCGACGCGACGACGCTGATTATTATCGCTTAAATAAACAACCTTATTGCTCAGTGCAACAAAACAGAATCGTTTGGCGGGAAATTTGACATCTGCACCGCTGCTCGCCGAACACGGTGTTGTACGCAATAACATAACAACTGCAGTCTCTTTCTATCCTACAGTCTTAGTATTTCCATCTCGCTCGGTCGACATTGAAAAAGAAAGCACTATTTTTTAAGCGAGCAACATTTTACTCGGGAGTATGTCGAAGAAAGCCAAGACGTGTGTATGTAATATTAGAAACGTTTGATTTTATACATCGCTCGCATTGCATTAGTTAGTTGCATAAGCATGCATTTCCCCGGCGTTCATGCGACATGTTCGAATTATTTCATTTTCTCCAGTGATTAATTATTGCGTCGATAAAGTGTGCTAATTAATGGATTGTGAGATCGCAATGCGATCAACAGTTATTTAAATCATTGTAACCGCCAGCGTTCTAGAAAGCCAATCAAATTACCATAAAACAGGTATTTGGGATAACTCGATACATCAGATAGCGTAAAATAATAAAATTACGATAGTTGTATAATGAGCTATAAGATGCGTGTTTTAATATTTCACTAATGTAACAGGCATATCACAAAAGGAAGATTAGCCAAATACAATTTAAAATCGACTCAAAAATATTATCCAAATAAATTAACACATACCTTTAAATTTTAGGATGCAAACTGCAAACTTTTTTTTTTGGTTTCTGAAGCCCCAAATTTCTTCATAAACTATGAAGTAGTTTAGTGTTTTAAATTATAGGAGAAATACAAACATCAAAACATTGATTACAATAATATTTATTTAACTATGATAATATGAACCTGACACTTTACAATTGTAAATAGTAATCTATGGACATGAAAAGCGTTTGTTTTCAGGGCATTTTCAAACGAGCGGTAATTGCATAATTTGCATAGGCGGTGCAACAGTCCCCTGCCCCCCGCGCGGCCCTGCTCGACTCCCGCAAGCCACTTTCTCCGCCTAACGGGATATGCATCTGGGACATCCGGCGGACCTCTCTCGATACAATTCTGTTCTATTGCTCACTAACCATTCAGAGATGGCGTTAGTATCGTTTTTGCTAAACTAGCATTATTTAAAAAACCTACAATATTAAGTTAATTAATATAATTTTCCCGTTGACAACACAAATGGTATATGAAGTAGAAAAAATGCTTTATCTATAAAAACAATTTACCCGTAATTTAATTAAGGTTAGTTAATATTCACCTCAGAGTTATATTTATCGAAATCTATGAATGAATTCATATATGTTTTATAAAAAAAATGGTTAATCTTAAGTTTTTAGTAACATGTCTCCTGTATTTTATTTGCATTTCTGGTGTTTTCCAGTTAGATTTATTTTTTAATTATGTTAACCCACCTTATCCTTATTGATCGATCATGTAGTCCTATCAGATAAATAAATCTTAAAAACAGTGATTCATTTGTTATTGTAGGGAAAAGAAAGCATTGGCGTCGGTTCACGGTCGACATAATGGTAATGCCTACATAACAGGCGGTGTGGAAGTGGGCCACGCGAGCGGAGAAAGTCCGGCGAAAGGTGATCATAACGGGGTCACTTACTAGCGTTACGTCTGTCTCGACTCGCCTCGCGTGACACTTTCTTTAATTGAGATGTGTGGACGCCATGTTGTCACTTACACTCAGAGTCATCTAATGAACACTTAAACATCCACTTAGTACTTTCATATAGTTTAACACTACATCCATTAGTCCGTTCCTTTAGTTACCGTGAAGATCCCGAACGGCAGTTTGTTTTGAATGTTAGGAAACTGGAAATTTTGAAGAATTCAATTGCTGAAATTGTTAGAAAAAGAAGGCTTTGCTTTGCATTTATTGCTGTACGAAGAAATTTACCACGTTTTAATAACCAACGATTAACAACAATCTTTTAAAAACGTACATAAACGTGACTGGCTACGGTGGATGAATCTCGTGTTTACAAACCACAGGAGGGAACAGCAGCAGTTGAAGATTTTCTATTTCTATTCTTGTTTTAAAGGGCTTAGTACATTTGTAAAAGAGAAAATACCGTGGAACGTTGTAATATTTACCGACAGATTTAAAAAAAAAGACTTTCCTTAATTAGCTTCGTTAGTCTATTTAGTATTTATAGAAAATTAAAAAAAACATCATTATCATTAGTTCACTATACGTCCCCACTGAGGCACTCAGAGTCTACCCTAAATTGGGGATTGACTAAGCCGTAGTCAACTTACTTCACACATTTCATTGAGATTCTTAACAGACATGTACAGTATTATAATGATTTCCTTCACCATTCACATATGACATTTTAAAATCGAAAAACGTTGAATAAGGCAGTATTCGAGCAGGACCTGTAGATTATAAGTCACATGCTGATGCTTGACTCTCTTTTACATTGCATAGTGTTTTGTATTAGTCATTTAGAGAAGTAATTACAGCCTCCATACTAGTGCAACAATACTGTGTACCGTTAGCCCGAGCGAGGTCGCTTTCGCATTTCACCGACACATCGCGGTCACCTCCTTCTCGTTTGTGTGGATATAGTACCATTCAAACTTTATAATAGCCCGGAGTAGTGGACTAAAGCATTGATTTCTAAAGTGATCTATGAAGACCGCTTGGAGTTAACGGGAGTAGCGACAGGGGTGTATGATGCCGGAAAAATAGAGATTCACAATTTGGAAATGCATAAACAGAAGATTCACCGAAACCAGTTGAATTCTCATTTAGGTCTACGAGGAAAAACTGTAGGAATATCAATTGGCTATACAATTATAGCTTAAAGTAGTACATGAAATGTTGGCGGTACGTGCGAACAGTCCTGGGCTGTCATGTCCTGTCTTCCATTCTTAGTAGGCTTACTTGCGCATCTGCTCGCAGCTAACCAAGCTTCTATAAAGTTTGAATCTTATAATACTGAACTATTAACTAGCGTTTCAATGGCGATTGTAATAAATTGTTTCGCTTTGTTTATTTGTTTGTTGTGTGTGACATTTGTTTTAGCTTTGAATATTGTAACGGCATTGTTTAATTTGACAACTATTAACAGTAAAGAATGAAAGAGAAAAGGGAAGTGTACATACTTGTATTTTGTTATTAATTTCACTGTTATAATATTTTAAAGTCAATAATTTTATTGTATTCTACATATGTTTGAAAAGGCTCTTTCAATGTTCTCTTTTGTAATAGGTATACTTATTTCAGTTTTATTTTCATTTCAACTAAACATTTTTCTCATTCGTAATGGTATTTAAAATCAATTAGGTTTACAAACAGTTTTTGTCGCCTCGTTTTCATAATCTCTGTCACAGTTGGCTCGGACACCAAAACATTCGTGAATTATAGATTTGTTAAGTTTATTTCGAGAAATTACGTACGAACGCAAATCATTGTGACCTCAAAAAAAGTCTTGTTGAAATTACCAAAATGATGTTAAAAGTTATAATATAATCTAATATGAAGATTAATGACGAATGTAAACATTCACGCTGTTATACTGAGAGGCAGAAAGATTTGCTAATTTAAAATAAAGTTACACGTGTATTTATAAAATAAAATAAATATGCTAATGGCGACTAATTTCTTTATCTGATTATTATTTTTTTTGCAATAAAATAAAAAAGTTCGCAGTCGGTAGGATTCGAACCTACGCTCCCAGAGGGAATCTGATTTCTAGTCAGACGCCTTAACCGCTCGGCCACGACTGCTCATATGAGTACAGTTCAATTACAATTTAAATAATAAGTAACGTATGACATGGTATCTTGAGTTTCCTTTACCGAAACGTGTCGTGGTCCTATTTACTATCTTTGTAATGAACTAGGATAGCAATATGTTTTGGTACAGACAGTGGAAGTCAACGGTTACATTAGAGATAGCATTGTCATAGCAAATGGTGAACAAAAGAATAGCGACTAGCCACTTTTACCAGTATGTACATTACTTTAAAACTTTTAACAAAGACTTAAAAACAGACGTGTTTGAGTTGTATAGATTGATCTATACTCAATATTACAAAGAGGAAAGATTTGTGTCTGTTATTTTTTTTAAATAACTCAAAAACTACTGGGCCGATGTTTATAAATTCTTTGACCATTAAAACGGTACGGCATCAGTGTGTAACATTGGCTATACTTTTTTTTTTATTTTACGCGTTCGAAGTCGCGAGCAATAGCTAGTGACATATATTTATGTACACAGCTGTATTATCGTGTTCGAATTATCTTATAAACAAAATGTAAAGCGCCAAAATATAGTTTTCAAAGGAAACTCCGAACTCACTTCATCAATTAATTCAAATTAAAAAAAAAGTAAATCCTTATGACGTCATTCGACCAAACCGTTTTATAATATCGCGTGTAATACCTGGGAGCCCCTATAGCATCCGTCTCACATTGACATTCGGTGTATGCGCTAAGTGTGAGTGCGACGACCTTACTTTCACTGCCGCGCCCCCGAGCCTTCCTGTTACGCAACGGGAAGCGAACTCACGTGTAACGCTTGCGTGCCACCGACCAACGTGCGGTTTTAGTTAACATTTAACGTACTTTAAAGTTACGTCATTTAACTAAGCTTGTAAAAAGTGGTTCGGTAATATACAATTGTAATTAAAGACCTTATTCACGCAGTTTGTAAAATTTACTGCTACACTTAGAGCGAAAATTAAAAACGGCTCAACTCATGTTTTTATCCCCTGGTGACGGCACCGACTAGTTTCAGATATTTTTTTTTTAGAATTCAAGGTGGCAAACGAGCAAGCGACCACCTGAATCCATCGAAATGGAAAGCGACCGCTGCCCATAAACATCCGCAATTGCAGATGCTTTCCCTACCCTTAACGGAGGAGGAGACACACAAAACGAGGATACTTCCCCTTTCTTTGCGTCTCCTCCACCGTCAAATCCTCTTTTCCTACCCATCCTTAAATGGGAGGAAAGGGAAAGGGACTAAAAATTAGGCCTCCAGCACCACACTCATCAGACGAAACGAATTGCTTCCACTTCACAACTGTCTTCTGTGTGATCGTGGTATTACACCAGGCGTGCCGGCCCATTCGTGCGGAGATGTTAAAGCGGGCTCTACCACTGAAGTTTCGGGAGTCGTTCTTCAGGGCGAGGCGTTTTTAATTTTCGCTACACTTAGATTCACTTAATGTTCATTAACGGAATCCTTTATAAGATAAAAGGTAAAAAAACATACATACGAATTAAGTACCTCCTTTTGGGAAGTCGGTCAAAAATCCTAATGTACTGAACATTTACTGATTATAATCAAACACAAATTATAATATTTTTCAATGGTAAGTGACTGCTAATATTTTTTATTTATCTAAAAATGGTGTGCTTTTCTGCACTTAAGTGTATGTAAAGTCTAAATACGCCCTATTTACATCTTAAGTCTTAATAAAAGCTGACAACTGATTACAGAATTGTAAAAAGTCGACATTATTTATAAAAAAGTAGGAAGAGCCACATCGACAATTAGTAACGAAGAAAGTATTTTGTTGCGATACACAATGCAATGTATGTAGAGTGTACATATCGCAGATTTTACGAGGACAGTGCTGTCTTTCGTCGTTTCGTCTAAAGATTTTTTGGATAAATATTAATACACGATTTCACACATACAGATTTGAAATTCAGGTGTAAATCAATCTGTTGTTATAAGAAATAGAAAAAAAAACACATCTAATTTTTTTCTTAGGTTTAAACATTTTGCGGTCGACACTAATTTAGTTACATTGGGATAACATTTCAAAAAAACTCCTAATAATAAATAAAAAAATCAAATGTATTTAGAGTCTATCTTTGTAACTCCTTTAAAGATAGAATATAGAATGATAAACGAGTAAAATATCACCCCAACTTATCCGTGCGTTCTTTTAGATTGATGGTGAGTATAGTTAAGGCGGAATATAGCCGGTGACGTAAGGAGAAATGCGAGGAAGTTGACGTAACGCGGGCCTTGAACCTGCGCGGAACTGGCGGCAGGAACTGGCCGGCGAGTCGCACGCGACTTCTTGCGTAACCTACGACACTATGACGGTCAATAATTAATCACAACGAACAATATACTCACGTATACACACAACACAATGAAATAGTAAAACAATTTAAAGATCTTTCAAACTTAGAAAGCAGTTACATTAACCTTTAGAAAAATGGTTCTTCATTAAGCTTGGAACTGCATTCAAATATAACTTCAGTGAAGATTGCGAATTAAATTATTAAATTACTCTAAATTAAATCAAATATTTAGCAAACAAACTGACATTTCCTTCTTGTCAGTAATAAAAAGGTAGGAGACTGTGCAAATTAAGAGAAAAATAAACAAAAAATTGAACATTGTGGTCAAATACATTAGAAAGAACTACTACTTTAAAACCAATGTTAACAAAATATATATTTGTAAGTCGGGTAAATCGGTTTTTTTCTTAAACATGCAGCAAGCATTTTTAAATATTGTGTACTGATTAAATACATTTAGTACGTACATAATTTAGAAAGCGAGTATGGCTTGTAAACAATACGATATCATCCGAAGTTCTTTGTATTATGTAAGGTGAAATTTGTGAAATTTTAAGGCCCTTGAACTCGAGAATCAATTGTATTTAACTCTAAAATAATAATTATAAAGCACTAGTCCATAAAAACGAAAAAAAAACATTGTTATCTTAGCTTTCTGAGTTATCATCTTTGATGATGACAATGATTTCTTCAGCCAATGAAGTATGTTTTTAAAATCCAGTCGATTTATACATATAATAAAATTGGATTGTCTGTTTGTCTATCAAAAGATAATTTCCAGATTTCGGGAAGATCCGGGTAATCTCCGTAAAGGCTGGGCCGATTTCGTCCTTTCACTTAAGGGTAGCCGACAGGTCATATTATAGGCTACTTTTTCATCTTAATAATGCGTAAACATGGTCACGGGCAATAGCTACATAAATGTGTGTTTAGACTATTTTGCAAAATAAAACAATTGCAATTAAATTAAATTTCTTTATACATAAGTGAAAACGCGAGTTTGCCAGTTTAAATATAAAACGCGAACCGTTTAGAAACGCCCGCGTAGTTCAAGGCTCGCTAGTTGCGTAAGTGGTTACGTCAAGCGGGGCAATGCACTCCGTTACGTCCACACAAGCAGTCAAAAGCTTTATGCAAATAGATCTTTGCGAATATTTTGCATAGATCACATATTTAATGCTAAACTATCCATATTTTGAATAGCTTAAAGCTAACTCTACCCTAACATTAATGCTTGATTAGTACTTAATTCGAAAGGTCTTTCATTGAACAATGCAAATGTAAAAACTTCTATATTCAAGGATGATTCGAAGACGGATAATGGGGTATTAGAAGGAAAGGATGGGAATGAAAAGTGGATTTGACGGTGGAGGAGACGCATAGGAAGGGGAACTGTCCCCTTTTTATGTGCGTCTCCTCCTCCGTCAATTAAGGGTAGGCAACGCATCTGCAATTGATGTTTACTGGCAGCGGTTGCTTTCCATTTCGGTGGTTTCAGGTGGCCACTTGGTCGTTTGCCACCTTATATTATAAAAAAAAATTAACGAACTATTTGTTCAAAAGAATAAGATAATAATAGCACTATAGATCTGAAAAAACACCATATACAAGAAAGAATTAAGACTAAATGCGGATAGCTACAAAGGTCGAGTAAGACTAAAGAAAGAGTAGACAGATTGTGTCAATGTGGATGTGCTTAAGTAGGGAGTGAATTCAGATATGACGGCTGATAGAGATGTATGGAAGTGCAGCACATACTGTGCCGACCCTCCGTAGGGACAAGGGCAAGTTGATGCTGAATTTGAGCATTTTAGATTAACTTTATGTTTCTTCCAGATTAGTACATCTACAGACTCATTTATAATATTTTTCTAAGTAAGAATATAAATCTGTCAAGTATAAATTCATCTAGGAAACTCAATAGGATTTAATTTTTGCTAGAATCAAAAAGATTTCTGTCACGTTAACTACATTTAGAGCCTGTCCCACCAAATTGTAAATTGTCTGATAACAATCAAACGTGTAAGATATGTGATGGCAATATCGGATTATGTTACCTTATCTAACATGATCAAGAAGGGAGTGATGACTGAGATGACGGATGATAGAGTGCTTTGGAGGACGAAAACCCGGTGCGCCGACCCTACGTGAGTAGGATAAGGCAGGGGAGATGATGTTACCTTATCTAATAGTGACGTCATTTTAAAGCTATCAGAGACTCTATCAGTCGTAGGACAGGCCCTTATTCGTTTAATAGTATTTTTATGACAGTTAGTATTTAATGGGAACCAACGTCCTCTAAGCCTCTAAAATAACTGTGAATTAAATAAGTTATGTAAATGTATATTAAGATTCAACATAAAACCAATATATGTTATGCAAAAATTAAAATTTCCTGCTTAGAACATCGACCTCTAGGTGTCGGTCGATCACCTGGCACTTTTTACTTACACAGTAATTCTGTACATACATATCCGATCTTTTGTTATACGTAACATCACTTGTACATACAAATGTTAACGGAGTTTATTTTTAAACAATATTCTTATACTAGCTTTCGCCCGCGACTCCGTCCTCGTGGAATGAAATCAAACAAAAGTGAGTAGCCTATGTATTCTTCCAGACTATCATCTACATGTATACCAAATTTTATCGAAATCCGTTCAGCCATTTAGGCTACAAACTAACAAACATTCATCTAAACTTTCGCATTTCTAATATTAGTATGATTATGAATGCTAGGTTTTCGATCAAGTCCAAGATTATTTCATTATCATCATCAGCTATATGTCCCTACTGAAAAGATTGAACTGAGATTTTTATAGAACTATTTAACTACTTTTCGTAATTGTGTTGTGAATGTATCTTTTGCATTAGACAATAATCTATACTTTTATTATAAAAAGAAAAGATTTGTATTCTTGTATGTATTGAAATAACTCAACTACTGGACTTATTTCAAAAATTCTTCCACAATTAGAAAGCTATGTTATCAGTCAGTAAAGGCCATGTTTTTTAATTTCACGCGTGCGAAGTCGCGAGAAGCAGCTAGTATCATTAAAACGTAAATCTATTACTGATTCCCGTCAGAACGACGCGCTTATTCTCTGAAACGTCTGAATGACATTGACTGATGTCATAGGGATGGGACGTGTATCCCGAAAATCTAGTGTTGCGCCCCAACTCCAGCGCAGTACCGATTTCTTCTTAACAATAATAAGAACTTAAACTGTAAAAACTACATCACCAAAACGATATCTAGAAAGTAATAAAGTTGCGTAAATTTTAAAGTAGAAAGGATGCGAGTTACAAAAGCATTTACGGAAGTGCTCCATATTCAAATGTATTGCATACCTTAGTGCAGATTTTGGTAGAGTAACACTTATTATGTTCGGGCAGGAGCGTTCATTGACCTTCAACTTCTACGACAGTAGGGTGACAAGGATTACTACTATAACGGATGTCTTTCCTAATGGCGGATTTATTACTTAATTTAATATCAATTTTAACAAATACTTGACAATGTATGGACTATGTTGTATGATGTACATTCAAATCCTTCAGAAATAATTGCTAACATTTTTTTTATACTTAATTAATATTCAGATATTATATTGACGAAATAAGCAAATAAAGTCTTTATTCATACATGTGAAGTTACCAATACGTTGGTCTACGTTTAGCAGTAAGCTCAATAACTTTAATTTGATTGTCCTGATATTTTATTACATTGTGGACGCCGTCATATAAATTGTCGATGCTATACGCACATCACTTTCGCGTACGTCCATTTGCGATGCGAGCCGCGCGCCATCTGTTCGGTGAAAAGGGGAAAACATCCGGCTAAGTTATAACTTACAAACGTAAACATGAACTTTGTAATAGACCTAGTATCAAGATTATTGTCGTCTCAGAGGTTTGGCTTACGAGGTTTCAGGGGCGAAAATTCTTGAAATTTTCTTACTAATAGCGTTCGTAAGTCACCATATAGAGTAACCGCGGCGCCACATCGTCAACCATGACCAATCGACTTAACTCTATTATCTAGTATCGAGTTTCTATTATCGAGTATCTATTTATAGGTATTTTTATATAAAACTAGTCCGGAAAGCACACACTTAATATTGTGATATTGCATCTCATATAAATGTTATTGTCATATCTACCTTTATTCCTAAATTTATATATGAGATGTAATTGAGTGAAAATTTACGCTTCTTAGCAGTACAGGTGTGGCCCACATTGGGCGCCCGACGCAGATGGGCTCTTTTGTATGCGACGCGCGCGCCCTCTGTTTGGTGAAACCGCGCAAACTATTTGCGCACTTTCCGACCGGATCCGGATGCGGCCGTCGCGCTCGACACCGCGTCTTCGGTAGCCAGGGGTCAATGAACTTTTGACATATCGTATTACGGTAATTGACAATTTAATGTCTTAATACACTTTTAATTCCAATAAAACAAGCAAATTATTCATTCAGAAATATTAAAACACACTTTTTTTTCTATTTAAGTAAACTGATGTTGAAAATGTTAGTTGATAAAAATGCGTGGGTTTTCATAAGAAAGGGGTTGTTATGAATCAGCGTTGCAAAGGAACACGCGAGAGTACCGCTACGTCACGGGGAAAGACGAATCAAAAGTGACGTCATCTATTGCGTCATCGAAGCTTTCCTACTGCGGAGCGTTTTCTCGAAATTTCTATGCGTCAACAGTGACTCGGCGAAAGTTTAAAAGCTTTGTTATATCATATTTACTTTTTTATTATGTACGTTCCGCTTTTTTAATATTTTAATTCTAATCTTGTTTAGATTACATTCGTCTATTTTTAGTAAATGAAATTTCTCAATCTATGTCTGCTTTTTGTGTATTTATTTATAAAAATTCACAATGTTAGTATTAATTTCTTTCTTTACTTTGGACAAAAATTCTTTTACGTACATCATAAAAATGAAGCATGATTTTATTTATGTTACATCAGATAAATGACGTGCATATGACGTCACGAGTTTTTTTACCACGTGAAAAAAACAAAGGTCAGGTAATTGGATTTCCTTACACAGCTTCGACGACGAACCAATGACGTATCGGATGACGTCACCAAGATAAATTGCGTGTTGTAAAACCGTGTTATAAGTGTTTTTGTGAATTGACTCAGTTTAATATTTAAATTGTATATTCCTAAACACAGCGTCATGTATTTAAATAAGAATGAGATAATATAATGTCTTGTATAAAATTATTTGTATTACGTAAACCAAAATAACCGGTACATGAACTAGTTATGGTTAATTAATTATGAGTCAGTTTGTTACAATTAATATAGTTCTTGCTTGTTTTATAAATTTATTTATTTAATTAATCACTTTATTTACTATTACGAAATCAGTCATATTCAAATATTTTCTAAACTGATTTTTATTAACTAGCTTTCGCACGCACTCTGTCCGCGTGGAATTTAAATAAAAACAAAAGTAAACCTATGACTATCCTCTTCCAGAAACTTCCAGACTATCCTCTACATCTAATGACAAAAATCGAGATCCGTCCGTCAGTTTAGGCTACAAAATAACAAACATCTATCCCTATAAACACTCCCATTTATAATATTAGGATATACAAATATATCTAAAAGATATTGTTTTAAATTGTACTGATCACGGTAATTGTTTAATTTTTCTAAGTTTTGTAAAGTCAAAATTTTTATTACGTTATGACACATAACTTTCAAAATCCGTAAAAACTATAAGAGCTTACATTGATATAGGTAAAGTTACAGTTAAAAAGCTCATAGACTGTTCTAATTTTATGTAAAAAATCAATAAAGATAACATAAATAAACAGTGAGTCGATAGATTTACAGCGATACAATTTCCCTGCATACGGTGAAAGTATGACTCATAGTTTGGGGCAATTCGTTATTTTCATGAGTAAGCTAAACATGACTCATGCTTGCTCCTAACGTGGAAGTGATAAACGGAAACAAATTATATGTTTTTTATTATTTTTTTAACATGAATTCCCACTTTTAGAAATTGAATTGGATTGGCCTATGTTCTATTAGTTAAGTTCTATAATTTAGATGAAAATATAAATATCATTGAAAATTTTGTGGAGGCCATCTTGGATTTACACAAATTCCGTACTCAACTAGTGAGGCTCTTTCATTGGACACTCATGTTATAAAAAATAAAATAAGCTTGCGGGTTTCGTACTAGCTGATAATATTTTGATTTGATATAAAGGAAGTTTAAGAGTAGCCCCAGTGGTAGAGAAGGTAAGGAGTAAAAAGTTAGCTTAGTATGGACATGTTATGAGGAGGGATGAATCGCATGTTACAAGGAGAACGTTAGTTATGAGTGTTACACCGGTAGAGGTAGACCTAGGAAGAGATGGATAGATTGCGTGGAAGGTGACATGATCAAGAAGGGAGTGATGACTGAGATGACGTATGATACAGTTAAGTGGAGAACAAAAACCCGTCGCGCCTCTACGGGAGTAGGATAAGGAGGAAGATGATCCTGATATTTTGATATGAGATACGAAAACGTTACTAATATTATAACAATTATTTTCTACTTCCCGAATGCTTGCAAAGACAATATACCTTCATTCATTTTCATATATCAGACTTTGTTGTGTTGACTTTGTTAGGAGATACTAATGACGACTAATTTTTTCACCAATTTCTTTTATTTTACTAAGGTTTGTTAATATAATGATAATTAATAAAGTATTGTTTCAAAACTTGTATGGAATATTTTGAGAATCGCTTGGATTTTCCTTAAATTAGAGTGGAATGTTTTTAATTGAACGTAATTTTCCATTATTTCTTCATAATGGAGTGTCAAGAAACATTCACAGATAAACTGTATTTAGTGTATTGATGTTGTATGAGTTTATAGAAAAATACCTAAATAAACAAAATTAACTACCAATATCTATACTGTATTATAATAAAGAGTAAACACACACTTCTTTGTTGCCTAAGATGTCAGCAAATACAGTATATTTTTTAATAACTCTTTTTTTAATAAAAAGCCCTACACTTACATCATGCTTTAGCATGAATCCGCACGCGAACAGCTAGTTTACCAATAAGAGTGACTTGAATTGTCCCGAAAATGTTTACGAAAGTGTTTTCAACTATTCATATAATAACTTTATAATATCGATTCAATAGATTTTAAATTTATGTAACTCCTTGTAATAACAACATAAAAACTAAATTAATCTTTATTTAACTGGAAATTGAAATATTACATTAAGGTAAAAATGCACCCATGTCTTAAACTATTTAAAAAATGATTTATTCCCTCTTAAAAAAACAAAGGAAATAATGTGACTTGTTATGACCTGTGAGGTCAGTTCAAGGTCAGAGCAATAGCTGCGTCACCTCTAGCCTTCTAAGAACGTGTTGCACAATGTTTTTACGATCGGTCCCATGCCAAAATGATTACTAGTGCGCAGTTTGTTTACGATCTCTTTATCTTGGAAATTTTCATAACGCAATTAATATAGGAAGTGCCTGGTATACATTATGTTATACTTGTTTTAGGGTGGGAGTACACCTTTGATTAAACCATCGCACGTGCGATTATCGATTGTTTCGCAGCCCAAAAAACTAAAAATTTAGTAGTGTGCGTACCATATAAGCGTATAGGAATTAACATGCGACTGAACAGTTGTGCGATAGTTTAGTCAAAGGTGTGCACTCTAATAATGTTCATGAGATAGCAAACAGTTGTAACAATGTCAACATCCGACAAGTGCGAACGAACGCTCGTACGCTCGCCCGGTCGTAGGTTCGATACCCGAGTACAGTAAGACGCTCATGTTCGTAACCGCGACCCACGTTCGTCGAGGTCATTGGCACACTTTTAAAGATTTGTAGCGTCGCTTTTTTGCGAACTGTATTCGCGGAGATTTTATTTCGGCGCGTTCCAAAGCTAGACACCGCGTGTAAACGAATATTTGCCTACAATTCTGATACTTTGGTTGTTTTGAAACCATTATTCGTGGAATTTTAAGAATTGTTTACATGTTTTGTGATATTTTTACATAGATCAAAGAATTTAAATAGGAGGCAAGGAAAGTAGGTTTTACATTTTCCAAAAAACCTGCTACAAATCTTCCAGTCTTAAGTTTTTAAACAATAAAATTATAAACATAGCTTAAGCCTTCAACTTCGTCTACGTGGAATTAAAAAAAAACTCAATAAGTAACCAATGTATTCTTCCAGAGTTCTTCAGTTCTTTTTCGTAGAACCGTTCTAGAGATACCTTGTAACAATGCACGCCAGTACCTGGCATGTAGGAAGCCAGTGCCATATTTGATTTCGTGATTGTTATGTGCAAGTAAATGAAGAGAGGGGACTAAGCTTGGGGCACCTTGTCTCGTTGACAGTTCACTCTCATTTGTGAACGCATTTTGCCAATATCTGGTACGTGAATGGCATACTACTACCCCGTTACTGTCAATAACACTTGTATAAAAGTTGGTAGACATTTTAGAGTAAGGCTGATTTCGTGTTACACCTGCGACATGAATGCCATTGCTATGATGCATCGTTATTTATCATGTATCCCAGTGACATCATCGACTGTAATCAAACTCGATAAGTAAAAACAATAAAAATTACTTCTGATACGTTATCAAAGACGCAACTTGAGATATTTGTCATTATTCACAGAGATTGTTCGTGTAAATATTTCTATCAAACGAGCTGTCGTCCGCAAACTTCCCACCACAAACACCCGTTACGCCATTTTGACAGCTCGGAATTAAAAAAAGTAGCCTATAATATGCCCGTCTATGTCAACTACCCTTCAGTGAAAATCCGATCTAAATCGGCCCAGCCGTTTCGGGGATTGAATCCGGAACAAACGCGGTCAACAGACAGACAAAAGCGAGTAGTGTTCTTTCAGACTATGTTCTACAACTGTACTAAATTTCATCGAGATCTGTTCAGCAATTTAGGCTACAGCCTCTAACAAACATCCATAAATCTACACTTTCACATTTATGATATTAGTTAAGATGGTGATGGTGGTGGTTGAGAAAATAAGGAGTAAAAGGTTAGAGTGGTATGGGCTTGTTATGAGAAGGGATGAATCGCATGTGACAAGAAGGATGTTAGTTATGAATGTGGAGGGGTACATCGGTAGAGGTAGACCTAGAAAGAGATGAATGGATTGCGTGAAAGGTGACATGATCAAGAAGGGAGTGATGACTGAGATGACGGTTGATAGAATGCTTTGGAGGACGAAAACCCGGTGCGCCGACCCTACGGGAGTAGGATAAGGCAGGGGAGATGAGTTAAGATGGTGTACACAGTGATGAGGTAGGTCGTTGCGGGTATTCCATGAGACTATTTAGTTCAAGCTATTTTAAACTATTTTTTTAAAATCATCTGGAAATTATAAACTACAATGAAATTATAAAAAAATGTTTCTAAATTATTGCAACCCTTTGGTAACATATTAAAAAACAACGTTATTTATTAAAATTTAAGACTAAAAATCAAGTCTCTCCCAAATTTTAATATAACTACAAACACTCGACACTTGTACAATCTGCTGAGGGAGAGCCTTAAACAAGAAATAGATACATAGATAATTCGAATATCTGCATAAAAATATGTATATATCGATAATTTAGTTTGTAAAGGTACAAATAAAAGTCGATAAGGACATGTTGCGCAAGCTTACGCAACACTCAACGATATTGTTACTATCTTATCTATTCTGTATGGAATTCAACATACGAGTAAACCCCATTTGCACATAGCGCGAACGCATGACCGTCATTTTGTAAGTCTGACCGTGCCAGTGGAAGTTACAGCGTCTTACGTTTTTATGCCATCTTGCCATAAATAAATAGTCATAAATTTATGACTTAAAAGAAAGCATAACATACCTTATTTTTTTTTTTTACATAACATTATTTTAATTAAATTTCACGGAAAACCGCTAATTTTTATAAGGGAAAATACTATTTTGTCGAATTCATTGAATAATTTAAATTATGGAAATCCATATTTTTATTATTAATTTACCTATTTAACGAATATTGGTTTTAACATTACAATATAAATTGGGACAAAGTTTGTAATTCGGAATTGTTTTCCTTCTTCACTTTCTTAAGTGGTAATTTGGTGTTTTTTTAGTATTTGGGTAGGGACATACAAATGATGATACATTTGTAATATTACAGAATTTCCGGGTATTATCAGTTCAAGAGATTATACGGAATTACGCAAAAATAAGAACCATAACATAAAATATATAATTATTCATTTCACATATCTTATTAATGGTATTAAAATCGGCGACCAGACCTATAATAAAGTCGAAATATACTTTAAAATAATATGCGTGCGATCTGCAACCATAAAATATTAGAAATTGTAAAATTGCATAACAGAATTTTGACTTTGTTCACAACATAAGTAGTGAACTCGAAATGTCGACCTGCTGGTCGCCCATATCCGAATGCGTTTTGTGCGTATAATACATTTCAGATATATTGGCTGCTCTTAGCGCGCAAGTCGCTGTACGGAACACAATTTTAGGTATAGCTGGGTGTAGCGGGACGCGGGTAAAGGGCAGCGTGATGACCTTGAGGCGCCAAGATATTTGATAATAACCTAATAATTATATCATTTTAAGAAATGAATTATTGTCTCGGGTAATAACACGGGCCTAACATAGTCTGGTCACTTTAGAGTAAGGATTCTAGATGACAATTCTAAACAATACAAAGTGACAAAACAGCACGTTATCAATATCACGTTGTGCGAATAAACGAGACTCGTTTGCGACCGCGCGAAGGTCGACCGGTCTTTGACTCGGGTTATGTAATCGTATTAGTACAGTTAGCGGCAAAACACAAAGAACGTCTACGTCAAGAATATTGGCATTGTTTAGAGATTTTAATTTTAGGAGTGAATTGGAATATCATGGCTGATGATGTATGGAAGAGTACAAACTGTACCAAACTTCTGTAGAGAAATTCCGTAAGCTGTTTCCTTCGTGAAACTCTGTCGTAGATTTGATAATAATATGTACAAAAGGATCAGCGACATCTTTTCTATCTATAGGTAGCTATACGGGTATTTTATGGGATGATTCACATGTTACAGAGAGAACTTTATGACTGAGAAGGTACACCGGTAGAGGTAGACCTAGAAAGAGATGGATTGCGTAAAACGTGACATGATCAGGAAGGGAGTGATGACAGATGACGGATGATAGACTTATTTGCAGAACGAAAACCCGGTGCGACAACCCTACGGGAGTAGGATAAGGTAGGAAAGATGACGATGATACTAAAAAGCATGTATTATAAGTTAATTTACCAGACTTAATTTCCAATGTTTAACAATTCATTGTAACTTTGTTTTCCTCAAAGCTACCAAAATATTGCGGTTTTCGAATATACACTCATTTGTACACTTGAATTAGATTACCAACCAGAAATTTTATTATATTTCCCTTGAAAAATATGGAAATACCCAGATGCGATTCCACAGGTAAACTGTTATAATTTTAATTATAATTAAGCATATTACATTAATCTCTTCATACACTGACCTTTATAAATAGATAGACTATAAAACGTGGTATAGTGTCTTGTGATTACTCGACTAAATTACCAGCCAGGTGCGAACTATGTATTCTTCTTATTGTAAGCAGAGGGTGTCCACAGTGCGCCGCCAGCTAGCTCTATCCTGGGCTCTGCGTTTTGTCTCGGACCATGACAGGCCGTTTGCCTTATTTTCGAGCATTGTTTTACAAAGATCATGAACGTAGTGGTTGCCGCCAGAACAGACAGTAGTAATTGGCAAAATTATTTTTGGAGAAAACGATCCCCGAAATTCGACTGCATTTTTTACCATGGTGTAGTCGTATATCGTAATCGGTATCATGCAAATTAATACTGCAAAACACAAAGAGATGGATGGATTGCGAGAAAGGTGACATGATCAAGAAGAGAGTGATGACTGAGATGACGGATGATAGAGTCATGTGGAGGACAAAAACCTGTAGCCCCGACCCTACGGGAGTAAAATAAGGAGGAACTTTGTTACTTTGTCACCGTCTACCGCTGACGTTGGAATTTCGCCTTTACAATGCGGTTATTGATTCATAGTTACATCGAATTACTTCGTAATTGTTGTATAAACTTTAAACAGGTTATTTGTGGTTAATTGCACTAATTTGAATATTTGTTTGAGATTTCTAGGAAGCTTTCTCTATATGTGACTAAAATCCCGCTATCGAATCCAGTGACGAACACATTGGGAATCCCAGGCGTACGTATCGAAATACAATTGCTACCAATTAATAGAAACCAGGATAAAGTAAGAAATATGCTGGAATTAGCAACGTGAAGGAAGGTGCTTAGCGTAGATTACACTAAGGGTCTGCTTAAGTAAACAGTTGAATGAACTTCCGCAGTAAAGCGCACGATATTTGTCTGGAAGTTTTAATGGAACAGATCCTAGACTTAACAGACCCCAAATCTAATACCACAGTCTATAATTCCTAGAAGAAAGAAGTAACATACTAATAAAAGAGCATAAAATTTAAAATGCCGGATTCTCATAGGAAAATTCCTTTATAAACTAAGTTAATAAATACATCCATAGATTCTTTTCATTATTTTAATTAATACTAGCTGTTGCTCGCGACTTCGCCCGCGTGAAATTAAAATAGTAATAAAAAACATAGCCTATGTAACTCACAGAAAAATGACCTTTCTAATGGTGAAAGAATTTTTGAAATCGGTCCAGAAGTTTTTGGGTTATATCAATACATACAAAAATACAAAAATACAAATCTTTCCTCTTTATAATATCAGTATAGATACGATCTTTTTTTTAATCACGATTTAAAAATAATTGCATTTATAACTGGCAGCTAAAACGATGGTACAGTCCGCATGTCGCTGATTAAAAACCATCGCTTGACCCACGTCTGGCGGCTTGAAAACAGAAGACAATGCGTCACATTACGTTACATTATAACACATCATTTCCAATAGAGTTCGATGAACTGAGATGAACATCTTTCCGATACGTAAACCTCGGGTTCAACGACCGATGTATGGTGTACCCCACAAGTTGTGCCTCTAAACTTGCGAATATAGTGTCATAGTTATTTTGTCGCCAATTTATCTCAATCTACCCAACGAAGGCATATTTTGTAATCTTAATTAGATAATTTACATGTATATTAGCGATCCGCCCCAGCTTCACCTGTCATAGACCAATCACAGACCCCTGACATCTTTTCTATAACACCCATACTCTTCAGTATGTAATGATGAAATGATTTTTTAATCTGTTCAGTATTTTTAATTAAACAATCAACTTCCTTTTTATATTAATATAGATTTCCTATACAAATAATAAAAAAAGTTCTGGCGTATTAAAAATTAAAAAGAACGCAAATTGCCAAACAATAACAATTCTTCATAGTATTTAAGACTAGTATTCTACTACATTTACTAGAATTAAAAAAAACTAAGTACCCTATGTGTTCTTCCAGACTGTACTCTACATCCATCCCAAATTTCATCGAGATCCGTTCAGCAGTTTATGCTACAAACTCTAAGAAACATTCATTCATCTAAACCTTTGCATTTATAATATTAGTAAGATATACAATTAGTAATAATTTTTATCATAATTTTATAGTTAGTATACGTGACTGTCACGTTCAATTAATTATCAAATATTTGAACAAAACGGTCTTCTCAAAATCCAAGTGTAATTAAACCGAATTAACCCAAACAATACAACTGGATTTTCCCGTTCAAAGTACGGTTTATTACCGAATTGTGTTAACATTTAATTATGATGTCACAAATTACGATTAACTATTTCCAAAGAACCTCCTCAAATAGGTAAAGTACATAGCTTAAATTATAACTTGAAACTTAGGACTAGGACTATCTATTTATTGTCATGTCTTCATTCCTTATTTTTGACCGACTTCCGAAAAGATAAAGGTTATCATCTGTATGTTTCTTTCTAATTTTTTTATGTGTGTTATATAGCATATTTAACATGATTTGTATAAAAATAAAAAAAACATGTTACATATAAAATAGAGCACCATTGTGCGGAATTCGATGACTCAAGCAACCAGTGATTAAGGCTGCAGACAGGAACCTCCTCACAATGCTACCTATACATGTCTGCTAAGAAATTTAAATGTGTGAAGTCAACCCGCAGTTGGTCAGCGTGGTTGACTATAGCCTATTCACCTGTAACTTAGGGTAGGCTCCGAGCAGGTCGGTGGGAGCAGTGAGCTGATATTGTAACTAATATTTGTAAGGAGATGGTTAGTACTTACAAAATTACAGAAAATCAATAAATCTATACTAACATTATAAAGAGGAAAAATTTGTATTTTTGTACGTATTGAAATAGCTTAAAAACTACTGGGCTGATAAAAAACTTCTTACACCATTAAAAATCTATGTTATCACTGAGTAACATAAGGCTATGTTTTTACTAATTTTTTTTAAATTTCACGGCTGCGAAGTCACTAGCAACAGCTAGTTCTTGTATAAGAACACACTCGAATTATATAGAGCATAATTGTTTGAAATATTTTTTTTTAATTAACATTTTTACCTTAACACATCGACTATAATTATACAATTAAAATTAATATTATTTGGTTATTTAATACATGTAAACAAGACGTTAGGTCATTATCAAATTAATTTGCAATAACATTACGCCATTGCTAAATCTGTATTACAAATATTATATAAACATGTATATTAACAAAAGCTCATAATAGTAAGCAGTACATAATACAGGTTTTCCGTGCTATGGTTAAAATTAAATATTTTTTTTTATATCATACGAGCAAGCGGCCACCTGAATCCGCCGAAATGGAAAGCGACCAGTGCCCATAAACCTCCACAACTGCAGATACATTGCCTACCCTTAATCGACGGAAGATAGGAAGCATATAAACAGGATATATCCCCTTCCCATGCGTCTCCTCTGTCAAATTAACTTTTCCTTCCCATCCTTTCTTCTTAAGAAAAGGGAGAAAAGAAAAGACTAGATGGGATAGTGGTCAAGCGCTGGCTTATACATGATAAAAAAGGGACTAAAATCAGGCCTCCGGCACCACACTCATCAGACGAAACGAGTGATTGCTCCCACTTGACGCCTGTCTTCTGCGTGGTCGTGGTATTGCACCGGGCGAGCCGACTCATTAGTGCGAAGATATTAAAGCGGGCTCTACCACTGTTGAAATAACCATGAGTTTACCACCGTTGATTTGTACAAACTATTTATTTAAAATTAAAAACAGACATACTATCGACCTCCTACGATGAATAGAGTTACTTCTTATACGAGGTCTACATGTTGACATAACCATATTAGTTGGAGGGGTATAACATATATTTAAAAGTTTGAAGGTCATAACAAAACAATGTTAATGAATTCTGTCTCATAATTTCTCTATCTTCTATTGGATCAAACGATATTGACCATCTTTTAGATTAATTTTCAATTATTGATCAAAAAATTAAGACTCTAAATAAATTTTCTTTAAAGACGCAACGACCAGTTGAAAATGAACTCAGAGTACCTTACGTAGCGTACTTCGGTTGCCATTTAAAACATGAATCAGAGGGTAGGGTGGGTCAACGTAAATTGGGCAGAACATTCAAGGCGTGGAATTATTGTGCAACAGTCCACACCACCGAAAATTCGCCGGTTGACGACCTTTGTAATATTATAATGCACACACAGACACCTCTCATCACGATACAGTGTACGTACACGAGCACACAGACGCACACCGTGTTTTTATAGGCCGAAAATAGACCTGCGCCTGTGTGTGTTAGAGTACATTGTATTGAGGGCAAATAGGGTGGAGGTAACTCAACTCTGTAATTTATGACTTTTATTAGTTATTGAGGGGATTTGCGTCGTTAATTTCTTTCCATTATTTACATATGTAATGGGATAGTAACGATTATAAAATAACACTTCTATTATGAGTATTATTTTTAACCTGTTCAAGTACTGCGTAGTTATAAATGTAATGTGACTTATACCGACTATTTTAACGCTCTTCAAGGGTCTTAAACTATTCCTATAGAGGTCAATATTAAGTGCACTTACCCTAAGAGGTCTCTTACAGTCAAAAGGTATGTACACTCGATTCATTCTCACTTGACATAAAATAAACGTCTCCTTCTATATCTTTTTACTAATATATAGAGGAGGATACTTTCGCCCGCGACTCCGTCTGTGTGGTATAAAAAAAACAAATAAATCCATCTTCTTCCATCTCCAGACTATGCCCTACATCTGTGCCAAATTTTATCCAGATCCGTTCATCCGTTCTAAACGTTCGCGTTTATAATATTAGTATGATGTAAAAGTTTCTATGATATGGATGTTTGAAGGAATCTCTTAAACAGCTGTACATACATCCATGAATGTCATAGATATAGAATGTCTGGAACACACTACTTAACTTATTTTTATATCCCGTGCGGAATCGCGGGCGACAGCTAGTGTATCAAATGTTATTGGCTTGTGGAGAAATGTCGTAACTTCAAGGTCCAATTTGCGACACTGTGTTAATGTTATTTCACAAAACTGTCATTCAGTTTGCGTCATAGTTGTATGTATTTGTAAGGTGTTATCACTGATAGTGGTATCACGATTTTCATATGCATGATACTAACTCTGTCTACCTCTTTGTAGATCTTGCGTTTAATGCATGATAGTCTAATAGGATACTGATTATGAGACTTAAAGTTGTAGGTTAATTTTTTAAAATCTATACTTAACATAGTAAAGCGTAAACACACACTTCTTCGTGGCGTAGGATGTCAGCAATCACAGCATGTTTTTGAATATTTTTTTCTTTAATAATAAGTACTACACTTAAGACACGCTTTATATATTTTCAGGCTATTAAACTTCGGAGGTAAATAAATTGAAAAAACTTCATGTGGGAAAGGGATAAAAAATAAAAGCTATCAACATTAAGAAATCCAGATTGAAAAAACAATTGAAAAAATATCTATTTTAAGAAAAATTATCACAAACTTAACCTAATTTACTTTATGATTATTATATGACATGATATGATTTTTATAGTAATAGTAATTTTAACATTTCAAATTGAGAATTTGATAAATGTAAGTAATAAAAAGAAAATATTTTATAATTTAATGCGGATAAAGCCACTAGCCAGTTTGTTTCAATTTTCAATCTCAAGTAATAATAATCGTAATCAAATATTATTTGGGCATGATTATTTGCAAATTATATTGTGTAAACTATTCTTTGAGCCAAATTTCCTTATATTGTATAAAATACTAATTAAGGAAAAGTGTACAACTAAAAAAGCTTGTATCAATTAACTTGTCTGTTTATTACATATAAAAAAATATAGAAACTTGTTGAAATATGTTAGTGATTTACGTAGGTGTAAATCTGATAGAAACATTGCCCTCTACAGTCACCAGAATTGTAGGCCCTTGCGTTTCTGTTCTGTTCCCCCTTACTCGCCCTCAGCACCTCAAGGTACGGGGGGAGGGGTAGGTCATGTGAAGAATAGGGAATTTTCCTTGAAGAAAAACGGCCCGAAAATACGTGAGTCGTTGCCCTCGTCGCAAGGTCGCAGAGACAAGGTCGACGGCCGCCAGTTCAACGACATCTAGCGCCCAAAACATACGAACTCGATTTAGTTCAATTATGGTCATATATTGCGTCGTATGTATTGACCACTTTACGTTGACTCGCATAATGTGTTATGTGGACAAGTCACATATCTGAACTGAAAATTATAACAATTAAATATGAAGCAGTTAAGATTGTAAGAGGCCAGTAGACCAAATATATAATTTAGCATAGCAGTTATCGCCTTTGGGGTAATGAATAATTTTTACATTTATGTATATGAAATATAGCTTTCGCCCGCGACTCCGCGTGAAATTAAAAAAAATATAAAACGTAGCCTATGTTACTGACAACGTAGCTTTTTAATGGTAAACGAATTTTAGAAATCGGCCTAGCAGTTTTAGTGTTATTTCAATACATACAAAAATACAAATCTTTCCTCTTTATAATATTAAGATTTTTTAAAGGCGCGTAATATATTTAACGTACATGAAAAAATAATATATCTATGAAAACATAAATATATACTTGTATTTAATATTAGAATATAAAATATGAACAATTTATGTATATTTTATTGCAGATAACTTTCGACTATATGACCTGAATCCACGCGGAAGCTGCGATACAAAGTTTCCGGATTATTTAGCAAAAACAAAACGCCGACCCCATTCCAGTTAATGCGATGAGCAACTCAGCTGGCTATCTAAAAACTTTAACTAGCTGTCGCCCACGACTCCATATGCGTAGTATAAAAATGGTAAAGTAGCGGCGTATATGTTATTCCAGACTATGCTCTACATCTCTGCCGAATCACATAGAGATTCGTTCAGCAGTTTAGGTGACAATCTCTAACATCCATCCATCTAAATATTCACATTTATTTATATTAGTAAGATGGACTAATTTATTAAAAAATCAAAGCAGACTGATTATTTAGTACCCTAGTAGTATATACTTGGTTTGTAATACGATATTTAAATTAATTAAATAAATAAAGGGTTTATTATTTCACTTTTGACCATATACATTTCATGAGAGCCTTCTCCTGCACTAGGTTCCACTGTGATACAGGAGCCAATCATTATCCCCATATGTGAATAGAAAATTTTCCAATTGTGAATGGAATATTCGTAAATGTCTAAACAAAAAAACACAAAGAAAAACATTACAATTATTATTATAAAATTACATCTCAATATAACCTCAAGCCTTATAAGTTAACAATAAAGTAAAAAGAAGCAAATTTTACTAAGTTAATTTTTAAGAAGTGTTTATTTTGTTTTGCAAAAAAGAAAATTTTCATTGAACATAGGTCAAATCGTTTGTTCGAATGTCGTTCACCTAAGCCTGGTCGAAGTCAAGTCTGAGTGACTCAAACTTTTGACCTGCAATTTTAAAAACATTCAATGAACTGTATTGACGTAAGTACTGACTTTGAAACTAAGTATATAACATAACACTCACACCAGTAATAGATAGGTAGTTTAGGATTAATGGTCGATTAGGTTTTTTTTTATAATATAAGGTGGCAAACGAGCAAGCGGCCACTAGAAGCGATCGCTGCCCATAGACACCCGCAATTACAGATGCGTTGGCTACCCTTACATGACGGAGGAGGAGACGCACATAAAGAGGACTTTTCCCATTCATATGCATCTCCTCCACCGTCAAATCCACTTCCCCTTCCCAACCTCTCCTTATAAGAAAAGGGTGGTAAGGAGAAAGGGACCTTAAATTAGGCCTCATGCACCACACTCATCAGACGAAATTGCTTCCACTTCACGCCAGTTTTCTGTGTGGTCGTGGTATTACACCGGGCGAGCCGGCCCATTCGTGCAAAGATGTTAAAGCGGGCACTACCACTGCCGAATCATCAGATTAGATCATCATAGCATCTGCTAGATCCTTACATTAATGTAATTCATACAAAAGGTACAAAGATGAGTACATCAATGAACTGAAAGATCGATAAACCTATCGTTCAACTTTTCGTCGGTCGTTAAACTTATGAACTAACAATTTAAGCAATATTTAAAATATGCGTTCGTTAATTCACATTTAAGTAAGCAATTGCATTACATTACAAACACGATAAAATATAACTCTTGTATACAAATGACTCATTTGATACGAGATTTATTTTATAAGTGAAAAGTATTTTTAAATCATACTTCATACTAATATTATAAATGCGAAAGTTTAGATGGATTTTTATTAGAGTTTGTAGCCTAAACGGCTGAACGGATTTCGATGAAATTTGGTATAGATGTAGAGGATAGTCTGGAAGAACACATAGGCTACTCTCTTTAGTTTTTTTTTATTTCCACACGAACGGTGTCTTAATGGCTTTAGGTACGTGCGAAATTTGTAAAACTTTAAGCAACAGATATATGTTCTATGTCTGCGTCAAATTTCATCGAGATCAGTTAAATTTTGATGATATGTAGAAGAAAAATCTTCATCGTAACATAATTAATTAAAAAATCTAACTATATCAATATATACTTATATTATTTCTAATTTTGTTGTACAAAAACATAAAAAATATAAACAAAATCATCAACTTTGTTTCGGTTCCGACAAGTTCAGAGGTTAATTTTCAGCGACGTTAAAATATGGTGACATGTTTGTACAAAAAAAGTGTTTTTACATACAATAGGACATTGTTAACTGTTTTGAGGGGCGATGACATTTATTTTAAAAGTTCATTTCAAAAGACAGACTTCCAAAGAATTTACGGATTTTCATATCCTGCAAAACCATGAGTTTAATAAACTACTGAATTAATTCCAATAAATCTTTAGGGCATTTAAGTCCTGTCCCACCACTGGCTGGTCGACTCAGTTTAAAAATGACGTCACTCTCAGATAAGATAACAAAATCCGATATTTCCATCACATTTTACACGTTGGATTACAAGTAATTACAATATCGATGTTACATTTATTTGATGTGTTAGGTCAAAGTTCAATACCAACCCCTAGGGTCAAACTTTAAGGGTGAAAGACCCTTGATCGATAGGGTTTTATGAACCTTATGACCCCCGCAATGTTTTCCGATGACATTTCCATTACAGAAATAAACGCGTTTGCCAAAACTATACATGAAAAGTCACTCAACTTAAACTTACAAATTACTAACTGTTGCTCGCGACTTCGCCCGCTTAAAATAAAAAAATGAATAAAAAAACTACCTAAGTTAATTACTCATAACGTAGTTTTATAGTGGCGAAAGAATTTTTGAAATTGGCTGAGTAGTTTTTGAGTTATTTCAATACTTACAACAATATAAATCTTTCCTCTTTATAATCTTACTATCATATTATAAATGCGAAATTTTAGATGGATGGATGTTTGTTAGAGTTTGTAGCCTAAACGGCTGAATGGATTTCGATGAAATTTGGTACAGATGTAGAGGATAGACTGGCAGAACACATAGGCTACTCACTTTTGTTTTTTTTTAATTCCCCGCGGACTGAGCTAGCTAGTGTTAGCATAAAAAAAAAAAAAAAACATTTCGTCGAATTGAATACCTCCTTCTTTTGGGAAGTCGGTCAAAAAGGTAAATATTTACGAATACCTTTCACGTTAATTAACCTATCTTGTAGACAGGTTAGGGACCTAAATCATGTACTGAAATAAATTTTCTAAATCCAGAATTGAACCGGGCGTTCGCTTTTGTTACAAGTAATGGTTTGTTCTGACGCAAGCCGCGCCAAAGATCGCTGCGCTTTAACTGTGTTAAGGGTATCTTAATTGTTAAGGCGAAGACAGTTCTATAGGTTACTCGTAGCAAAAAATAGATTGTTCTAATTTCAACTTTTAAATAATGAAATAAGACAAGATGTTTATTTTTAATTATATGTAAATATCAATAAATGTAACCAAAATTATAACAAAAAACGAAGTTACTTGTATTATTAAGTGCCTTATCACTTAAAGCTTCAACAAACAATAGATAAAAAAATCCATGCGATTAAAATATCAAAGCAACATTTAGAACTAATCAAACTAATGAAAGTGTAAAACATTTATTTAATAAATAGCTAGAAGTAACCTCCCCTTAACTACTTAGGTGCGATTTCCCCCGCGGACATTGACCTCTAAAATTATGCCACAGCTGGGGTTTGAACCCGGAACGTCAAAGTGAAAACTAGGTCTATTTACACAATTACGATGTTATACGCTGTATAGACAATCTCCATAGCAACAGCCAAAAACGTATGGGTACCGCGTATCGGCGTTACTTTCGCCTAGGAATGTGGATTCTTTACTGTTTTATACAATTGCATTATAGATTCTAGACGGAGAATAGTTATTCTGGGCTTCTTTTATTAATTTCATGAGATATTTCCTAAAAATACCTATTGGTTTTGAAATTTGTATTCATTAAATATCTTATTACAACACTAGTTGCTCCCGACTTCGTTCGCGTAAAATGAATAATAATTATAAAATATAGACTATGTTACTCACTGAAAACGTAGTCTTTGAATGGTGAAAGAATTTTTGAAATCAGCCAGTAGTTTTTGAGTTATTTCAATACATACAAAAATACAAATCACTTTATACAATAAAATTAGTATAGATTATTCAATAGTGGACTCTATATTAAGTTGACGGTTTGCACTTTTTTTTAATTTCGAGAAATTCTAACTATGTAATAATAATCTTAAATATTCTACTCAAGTCGAATATTATCCTGACGTTTTCCAAATAATCAATGAAATAAATTGCACTTGGTTGATTGAAGCCAGCAGATAAGCACTAGCTTAAGTTGTTTACTGGATATTAAGTAATATTATCGATGTTAATTATCAATAACCTGCCCTCATACAGAAGGTCCCGACAGTACTGCCCCATACCTCTATCATCCATCGTATCTGACTCCACTCCCTTAAGCATATCATCTTTCACATAATCCATCTATACTTTTGGTATTCCTCTACCTTTGTAGCCACATACGATCTTCATGTTATGAAGCGTAAAAAAATTATCAATCGATTACTTAAACATTCATAAACGTTAAGGCCTTACAATACATCAACCCGCTAACTATATGACATCACGCTATCATTGGGTTAAAGACCTGGCAGCCCACAAAAGTTCCGATGACCGCGCCGCTCCTAATTTAGCCTTCCTACAAGCAATTGATTTTTTTTTATGTTAACATACTGCGTACTTATTAATTACTCATAATTACTGTTGTTTTGCCATTACTCAACCAGTGAATAGGCAGATGTTGAATCTAGCGACGAAGTGACATCTGTTAGCCGATTCAACTATTTTCGTCGGATTTATTCAATTGTGAGGGACGTATTCTGTTGAAAATCTGAATGTTTCATACAAGATTTGGGCGTAAACTTTTAAGTAAATGAGATTTAGATATTTTTTACAGTGGTAGTGCCCGCTTTAACATCTTAGCACGAATGGGCCGGCACGCCCGGTACAATACCACGACCACACAGAAGACAGGCATGAAATGGAAGCAATTCCGTGTTTCGTCTGATGAGTGTGGTGCCGGAGGCGTAATTTAAGTCCCTTTCTCTTTACCACCCTTTTCTTATAAGAAGAGGTTGGGAAGAGGAAGTGGATTTGACGGCGGAGGAGATGCATAGGAAGAGGAAATATCCTCTTTATGTGCGTCTCCTCCTCCGTCGTATAAGGGTAGGCAACGCATCTGCAATTGCGGATGTCTACGGGCAGCGGTCGCTTTGCCATTTTGGCGGTTTCAGGTGGCCGCTTGCTCGTTTGCCACCTCATGTTATAAAAAAAAAAAATTCTGATATGTTATCGTGGTTTTTACTATTACAATAGTTTACTATTTTAACACCGCTATACATCTTCAGTTTTAACTGAACATTCGAATTGTACAAATATTAGTGCGTGTATGCAAATCTATAATTATCCAGTTTTACTGACAGTTCAAATTTTCCTATTCACCTTCAGTTTTGCTGAGCAATTACTGTACAGTTAAAATTGTACAGTTAAAAATGAAACTCTATCGGTCTTGAAGTAGTGAGTTGTAATGGCGAATAATAATAAAACCACAATAACAAAGCTAATGAATGTGATAAGAATCAAGTATATGAAGACATTGTACCTTGACACACTTACCTGTTCACCTCTTAATTGTGTAAAGGTGTGATAGTTTTGAAATTAGATGTTAAATTGGTAACATTCTTGCAAAACATAAACGTAGACGAATAGATAATAAAATGAAAAGCGTACATTCATAAAAAAATTGCTATATATATTTTAAATATTAATAACTAGCTTTTGCCCGTGACCCCGTCCGCGCAGATTTAATAAAAATAAAATACTGTAGCCTGTGTATTCTTCCAGACTATCCTTTACATCTATGCCAAATTTCATCTAGATCCGTTTAGGCTACAAACTCTAACAAACATCCATCAATCTGAACTTTCGCATTTATAATATTAAGGGCACGTCCCATCACTGGCTGATAGAGGATCAGATAGCATAAAAATGACGTCACTGTTATATAAGGGAACAAAATCCGATATTTACATCACACATTTTACACGTTGGATTGTCATCAGACAATTTAGAATTTCGTGGGACAGGCCTTTAGTAATTTAAGGAATTATTCAATATTTAATACTGATTACAATTACAACGTTAATTGACCACATTCGTTGTCCAGTGTCGTGTATGTGACATTGGCGTGAGTTCATCGACCCCGGGAAAGCGGGCGGAAGTGTGTGGAAAGCGCGGAACTCGCGCCTCACGTCACAACTTACGTAATTCTATGTTTTTGTAAAAAAAAAGATTTTCACGCATGCTTACCTATATAAATGCACTTATCTATTAAATAATAAAATAATAGAATAAATTATTAATACGTATACTAAACGATATTTATTGCATTAAATGATATTTTTAGAGTTTACTTATTATAAAAGTTTGTTTAAAATAATCGTGTGTAAATGTAATTAGTTTCATAACCTACATTCCTACCCAAATATTAATTTTAACTTAGATTTAATAATAAAAAATCAAATACTGGAAATAACGCTAATCGTTTCTAAAACATAAAATGCTAGCTTTCGCCCGCGACTTCGTCCGCGTGCTAAATAAAAATAAGTAGCTTATGTTTTTCCAGACTATCCTCTACATCTTTGTCAAGTTCTATCGAGATTCGTTTATCAGTTTAGGCTACAAACTCTAAGAAACATCCATCAATCTAAACTTTCGCATTTATAATAGTAAGATTATCTGTTTCAATTAATTAGACTTTTTTTATACATTGTAAAACAATTTATGTATCACAAGGTAAAGTATTTTAACAGACAAAGAATTTTTCAAATCGGTGCAACAGTTTTTGGCTCTACTCGTTACATACTATTAGTGTGGACATGAAAAAAATTTCCGTACTATTCCGTAAAATTCCGATAGCAACAAAAAGATAACTAACATGAAGCGTGGGATCAATGACATGGGTTAACACAATTTCGGTGCCTAACTGAAACGCTGAAACTGTTCGTTGACCTCCGTATTCGCGCCATTCGAACATACTGGAGATCGTAAATACTATTTTCGCTTATTTTTCATTGGCTAATAAAACTGTTGAGATGACTAGTCGACCCAATAACTTAGTTTTTAGTAGTCAATTTAAAGATCTGTTTTTGGATACTGTTATAATTTCAAAACAGTTTTATTAACACTTTTAATGGATGGTTTAAATAAAACAAAAAGGATATGGTTCCAAATGAAACCGTATCATGAATTTTCATGCTTTAAAAACAAAAAAAAAGTGAAGTTATCAGTCTATCTTACACATTTATGTCGTTGGATTTAATAAAATATTGAGAAAACAGTCCGGTAACTTTCATTAAAGGATGTTAAGATTGAGTTTCTGCAAATTTTCACTAGATGGCGTTATAGTAGCAAGTAGAAATAAAACTTTGAGTTCGACGACCTCATAACTGTGACGTTAATGTAATAATAAGTAATAATACAGCCTTTTAACAATCAATGTCATATGATTCATATAGTTGCATATCTTCCAATATTTTTAAGCTGTTTTTTTTTTTTAAAATGACGTCTTCTCCATACCTTTTGTAGATCATATGTGGATAGAGTTTTTGGCCACATGTAAGTTGTGTTCTGTTATAAAATCTTGACCCATCATAATGTGTGGATGAAAGTGAAAATCCCCGGGATGTGGCGAGCAGCGGTGTCCGGCCTTGACGCCCGATTCGTGAGCCCACGATTGTTTATTCACACCTCGTGCACGGAACAGGAACATCCAGAGAGTGTAAATAAGGAAAGAAATATTTTATTCCTGTACTGTATGTTAAATTAATTGCTGTACAAATTTAAATATAAACTGAACATGATAATGCCAAATAACTATTACAACGTAACAAAACTTTAAACTCTATTTTTTAATACATTAATTAAAAAAAATACTTCGCTCAACTGACTTTTATTAACATTAAGATTAAATTTTCATAAAAATTACGAAGATTATTTTTTTTACTTAAATTATCTATTTGTGAGTTATAGTTACTTTCTGTTTTGTAACGAATAGCTGAAATAAGAAAAACAACATTAACTAACTAGAGATAATTAGCCAAAATATTTAATCGATATACTACTCCACGCAAGTACTGTGCGCCCTTGAGCGCGAACGCATTGCGGCAGGTCGTAGCCGCGTACAGTAACGGCGGGCGCATCTCACTCGCATGCGACGGAATCATGCATTCAATAGGGCTACCAACAATAAACAGATTCTAGCAGTAAAAAAATGACGTAAGAATGAACGACAACAAAACAACCAGTGACTCGTTTACGCAAAAATAAACTGGCAACTTGTAATAGCATGTGTGTACCGAAAATCAATTTTTGCGACCAAAATAGTTCTGATGTTACGGGATGTAACACATATAACCAAGTGCCAACCCTAGCTTCGGCTGATGTCTCAGTATTGATAGACTGTACGATAGCTCCCATAGTATTACGATCACATATTGTTTGTAATCTTGATTGACATTTTAGTATGAAGTTCTTTTATTGTAAAGCACAGTCAAGGTAAAGGCAGAGAAAGATTGACTGAGTTGGTTTTAAATTTAATGCGTTCAATTGCATATTACGTTGCAATACAACATTAAAATATTAATTAAAGAGATAATACAAGCAAACAGTTCATTAAAACGTATAACTTACTAGTTTTCAACCGAGACTCTGTCCACGTGCAATTAAAAAAAAAACAAAGGCAAGTAGTCTATGTGTTCTTCCAGTCTATCCTCTACATCTATGACAAATTTCATCAAGATCCGTTCAGCAGTTTAAGCTATAATTTCTAACAAACATCCATTCATTTTCTCATAACAACCTTTTTCGGAACAAAAAAAACTTGCGAAAATCAATATTTATTTACAACACAAAACGGAAAGCTCAAGGATTTGTCAGCAAAATGGTTGCAAGTTTGTCATTATTGACATCACAAGTAGCTTACAATTTAACAACAAAGCATTCTTTTTCTCAGTACACCACAGACAAATAATTGCATCAGCGTTTGGCCTCGGACGAGGCGAGAATAATGCGGTTATTCACATTAACAGGAAAAGTTCGATCACAGCTCATTTATGTATTATGATTTTACTTTTTTACCTTTAATTTTGATTGTCAATATAATTTGAGAGTAGATTTACGTCAATTATGCGGTTTAACTCAGACCAACGGTTCCTATTGTTTTGACCGCTAATACCAAGAAAACGACGCACACTGTCATTTATATAAGAAATATGAGATCGTCAAAGTTGAAAGAAGACTATTAAAGGAACAAGTAATGCTTAGTAAAACAAACTGACGCCGACAGATCCTTTAAGAATCAATCAAGAATATTTTAATGTACTAACTCGCACTGGGCCAGCGTGGTTCACTATGGCCTAATCACCCCTAACTTAGAGTATTAGCTGATGAAGATACTTGGATATACGGGTGGTAAAATTGACCATTTATTTTTACTAAACACTTTTATTAGACTTTCATCAACTAAAACACGAGGTTACATTTTTAAAAACCCCTTTCATTCTAGTCCCAAAGGTCCATGTAACTATTATCTTGTACATATATGGCTGATTTCTTACAAGATTATCCTAGGCCATAGTATAAATATACCAGCTTTTGCCCAGACTCCGTTCGCGGGTAATTAAAAAAAGTAAAGGTAAGTAAGTAGCCTATGTGTTTTTCCAGACTATGTTTTACATAAGTGCAAAATTTTATCGAGATCCGTTCAGCAGTTTAGACTACAATTATCCATCCATCCAACGGCGGATCCAGGAGAGGGCTCATGGGGCTCATGACTGACTTGACCACAACTATGTGACCCCCCCCCCTGGCGCCAAAACTGGATCCGCCCTTGCATCCATCCAACAAAACTCTAACAAATAATTATCCATCCAAACTTTTGCATTTATAATATTAGTTGGATTAAAGCTATCGAATTGCCGATGTCCGCCCTTGATCGGTAATGAATGTAAAAAAGTCAATCATTCTCATGGATAGACTGCATATACTTACATGAAATAACAATACCTTTTGCGTTGTTCGAGGGACAAGTAGCCTTTAGGGTATCATTCATGGCCGTTCGTTCACAGCGGTAGGTATTGTTGCAGCTTTAGGTCTGGACTTTCGACTTGTGGGATGTACTCTTTAGGTTATGCACCTGCCTCATAAAGAATTGTAAGGTTTTCAACAGAATGTTCTTAATCTTTTGACTTATTATTATTTACGGAGCAGATTCGATTAAGATGTTAGTTCAAGTGATTTAAACTTGAATTAGATTTCCTACATATGTGTACAATTTATTAAAATTTCCTTAATTCTGCACTGAAACTACAAATGCAAAAGTTAAACGGATAAAAATTGCCTTTAATTGTTTTATATTAAACCGGTATTTATTACGAAGTATCTTGTAACATTTAAATAATTTTAAATTTTATAATCACAGTAATTTCTTTAAAATTTATATCAATTATGTCAACTTGAAAACATTGAGTTTTCTCGTAGGTGACAATTAATCTGAACGCGTCCTTACCATTTCTGAACGACTCGTTAAAGTACAAAAGCGCGCCAAAAATAAACGTCAAAAAATGCAAGATGGCCGCCGACCGGCGCCGCTGCGACCTCGGCGAGCCAGGAAGTGCATGTAATAGCAACGAACTTTTCAATGTTACCCACTTCTGTACTGTGGATCCTGGTTTTGTACAAATATGCATTTAAGCGTAATTGTCGACCTTTTCAAGAAGCCTCCGAGAACGTTGAACGCGAGCGGCGGCCATTTTGTTTTAAAATAAGACCTTGATAGGTTCGTTATCGAACAGCACTTTATTTATTTAAATATGTCAAGATATTTAGACTTTATTCTACCAATTGCGTTAAATAACAAGTTGATTACTTTGGCAATATAGGAATTATTTTTCAATATTAATTAATTGCTAAGTTCTGTACAGTTTTATTCAGCAACCCTTCGATAAACGAATGAACGAAAGAAAAGGACAGGTGAAGATTTTTTGTAATCTTTGTCAGCTTCTAGAACATTCTACAAACAACTTAAACCTTAAAAATATCTACATCAAAGGCTGATGAAATCAGCGGTCCCCAGACAATGTATTTTTTCGCATATTTAGTGATTTCATCGTTGAAATATCTAGTGACTCCGCGGCTAGACAATCATATAAATTGGCCAATTACATTTCGGATTAACGGACCGTTCTCAAAACTTAATAGCAGACGTCATTTTTAATCTTTAAATGCCTTTTTTACTTACTAAAACTAATAACCCTTTGGTACAAGGATTGGATATATGTTTGGTATTTTACCTACCAAATATAGAACAAAATAATGTTTTGTGTCTCTTTGACTATATATGCGCTGAGGGAGAGCCATAAACAAGAAACAGAATAGAATAGACTATATATGCTAATATTATAATGAGGAAAGATTTGTATTTTTGTATTTATTGAAATAATTCAAAAACTATTGGGTCGATTTCAAATATTCTTGCATCATTTTTAATTTAACGGGGATAAGTAGCGAGCCAAAGCTAGTACTTACCTTTAATAACTTACTATAAGTAAACTAATTTAAAGTTAACATATTTATTGATAAATAGCGGTTTTAATCGAGCAAACTAGGAAACAACTTCCACTTATTGTTGCTTTCGGACAAAATACGTATACCAAAATTTTGAAAAAAGAAGATAAGAAATTAGACAAAAATGCGTTCAACCGAGTCATGTTAAAAGGATTCACAAATACCTCAATGATAAAACCAAACGCAGTACCATAGATGACAAAGGCAATCTTCTTTATGTTATCATAGGTCACGGTAACCGGCTGCAATCAAATGTCGGTCGTATTTTTCCTTACATAACGGTAATTTTCCAATAAGGTGGTCTGTAGCTTAAATGTATAAATTTATTAGAAAGATTATTTTGTATTATTTATATTAAGATTATTTTGCAATCGTTGGAAATATTATGGTACTGATCTTCAATATATTACAACAATATTACACAATTCAATATAAAACAGTGCTAGTGTTATAGAACTAAGAATTATTAAGAAGAAAATCAGTATCGTACAAAGTAGCGGAACAACACTAAATCATTGATACGTCACATCACTATGACTGCTGTCATTTTTCGCTGTAATTCGAAAGTAAAGCGCCCGCTTTTACTTACTGCTACGAATCATTGTTTAAAAAAATTGACATAAATATTGCATCTGTTAAAGAAAACAAGTGACGGTTATTTTTAAACGACTTGTTTGTTGCAGAAACTGTTAGCAAAGAAGTGAATAAATGTTGATTTTCCTGCCGCACTAATTCTCTTTAACAATATTTAACTTAGTTGTGTTTACAGTGAATGATGAAACGCACAACGATAAGTAACAGTCCTTCCTCAAAAGATATTTTCCGGCTCGAAGGACCATATGTTTAGGTTTTAAAAGAAAATTAAATTTTAATTAAATATAGAAATATGTATTGCTAAATATTTACAGAAAAGACAGGCCAAAATAAGACATTTTTTATAGATATCACGTCACATAGATACTTGATATAACATAAGAGTATAGACCTCAAATTCGACTAACGTAGACTTGTTGAATATTTTCGTCTCTACTTTGTCAAAGAGACTGAAGGAGATGGCAATTATCACGGTAGTCGTCACTATTATAAGTAGATATCATAATTATTTGTTATATACAGCTTGTAAAAGTCTGATTAAATCCAGTGTATGCCGAATGCATCGCGTTGTAACGCAACAAAAGCAAGATGGCGGCGTCTGCACGCGCGTCCGTGAACCTGAGAGCTAAATTTACACACGCCGCGTCATCCTGTGCCTGCATAGATAAGATACCGCAGATGGGTCACTTGTTTTCAACGTTATTGTCTTTGTTATGACATATTTAAATTAATCATTTAACACATAAAGTAGATTTATAAGTTTAGAAGAGAGATGATTAATTGTATTTTTTACAGAAAAACAAGAAAGTATCAAATTATTATTGAATCGAGAATGTACTTCAAAATTGTGTATAAACAACTCTATTGTACTACTTTAACTCTTCAATCTAACACTCTCGGCTGAATAGTGAAACGAAAATCACTTCACTTAGTAAGCGACACTGTACTCTCACTTTGTAGTCACTTAACGACTGTGAGTAAAACAATCGAGTCACTTCATGTTCACTCAGCTTTTAAGAAAGACAAGAAAGGTGTGAAATAATGTTCTTTGAATGGATTGTCGCTTCTGTATTTGTCCAGTGACAAAGATGTAGCGAAGGTCACCTCCTCTGGCCACTGACTGTGCGACCCTGAGAAACATTTCCGAGTACCAGGTTCTTACACCCAGTTTGCAGCTTGTTCGATCGGTAAACAAAATACCTTATCCACGAACAAAATCGAATATAACGATTTTATTTAATGTGTTTTAAAATACAAGACGTTCATTTTACAATTCACTTGCTGTTGCTCGCGACTTCGTCCGCATGAAATTAAAATTAGCCTATGTTGTTCACAGATATATTACCTTCTAAGGCTGAAAGAAATTTTAAAATCGGCCCAGAAGTTTTTGAGTAATTTCAATACATACAGAAAAACAAATCTTTTCTCATTATAACATTAGTATAGATATGTATTTAGTACTAGCTGTTGCTAGCGTCTTCGTCGTAGCTATGTATTGATAAAGGAATTTTGAAATCGGCCCACTTATTTTTGAATTATTTCAATACATACAAGAATACAAATTATAACTTGTTAAATTAATTGTGTCTCGAATTTTCGGTAACTCGTGTTTTTCTTCTAAGACTTAAATAAAAACTAGTAGTTTAAATGAATGGATGTTTGTTAGAGTTTGTAGCCTAAACGACTGAACGGATTTCGATGAAATTTGGTATAGATGTAGAGGATAGTCTGGAAGAGCACATAGACTCCTCGCTTTTGTTTTTTTAATCCTACGCGGACGGAGTCGCAGGCGACAACTAGTAAAGGAATAAACAGCGTAATCTTGTTTACCTCACAAGCCAAGTAACAATGTAAGACTTTGTTTATAATTCATGGACAATGATATATAGATCGTAACGTACGCTGGGATCTAAATTTAGACATCTGATACTGCTGTGTTTTAAGACGCATATTGTTTACGAAATAATTATAACTCATTAATCAATCTTTCTTGACATTGTGCGTACTTGTTTCTTAATCAGAAATTAATTTCTATATACTACTGTTATTTATAAAGATTGTATAAAAGTTTACTCGCAAAATGCAATGAGAATTGAAGAGTAACTACGTCTACGGTATCGCTATATTTACAGCTTTTTACCTATAGCTTTCGCCTACGACTTCATCCATCACCAGCTCACTCCGTCCCCACCGGGGGACCGGAGCCTACCCTAATAAGGGGTGACAAGGCCATAGTCAACCACGCTGGCCAAGTGCGGGTTGGTTGACTTCACACATATCTTTGAATTTCGTCGCCATTAAACGCCACGACTTCATCCGCGTGACATTAAAAAGACATAAGTAAATAGCCCATGTGTTCTTCTAAACTATCATCTACATTTATGCCAAATTTCGTCAAGATCCGTTAATCTGTGAAGCTACAAACTCTAACATCCATCCATCTAAACTTTCACATTTAAGAAGTAAGATTCCTTATCGTTTTTCTTTTAACATGTTCTTTGGATACATTTAACAATACATTCTGCAATAGCGTATTTGGGTATTAGATGTCAAATATTTGTGTAAGGTAGGATAAAATAAGCATTGGATATCTGTCTACGTTGCCTCTGCCTTTAACCACTGTTATACTAAACAATTCATAGATCAGAGAACTAAAGAGCTATCTAATAATTCAATAGTTACTACAAATAAACGTATGCTATAAACACCGTTTAATCTCGAGGAATGCAGGAAACGTATTGTCGATAATTTCATCGTTAGATAAAGAAACATTATTGTGTTCCGACAGTTGTTTCATAAACGTTTGTAAGTTACGATTTCCGTCGTCTCGTGATCTTTCTGATGGAAGTCGAAGTTTGAACATCAATCTGTTCAGACGAAATCATTGTCGGATGTTGATAGGGTGGCCAGGATTTTGGTTGTTGGAAATGTAGACGTAGGTCAGGATATTGATGATATTATATATAAATGTTCCAACTACGTTGTCAGGTTAAGTTTCATGTTTAAATAATTTGAAAGTTTGTGCCTGTTTGTGTTATTTGTGTCAGTCAATTTTTATGATCAAAATATTTAATGATTGAATTTGTTCTTAGTTTTCATTTTAGGTTAATTATTTCACCTGTTAATCTAAATGCATTATTAGGAAAATTTAACTTTGTCCTATATTTGCACAACTCATAGTGACTCTAGTGTCGGTCCGCTTCTAAAATAATAAAAGGATGCGTTCCCGTTTGCCGCCGGATTTTATTCCGTTTTGGGAAAGGGGGTTCGGATTTTAAAATTAGAACGGCGCGCGGCGGAAATCGCTCGCGGCTGACTCACGCGCAGATCGCCCGCCGGCTACTGCTGTGACCGTACTGTGGTAATGTTCACATTAAATAAACATAATATTATGTATTGTAATACATAACTTGGAACATAAGCATCCTATTTCATGTTATCAAATAGCAATAAATGGAATTCAACTTGTAATAAACTTATTTAGATACGTTAAAGAAAAATAGAGAAGGCGAACCGATGCAACGGTATGATACACTAAGTAAGTTAAAATTGCCACTGGGTTAAATGCTGTTATCTATAATCTATATCTATACTAATATTATAAAGAGGAAAGATTTGTATTTCTGGTTTATGGCTTTTGTACGTATTGTAATAACTCAAAAACTACTGGGCTGATTTCAAAATTCTTTCATCATTAGAAAGGTAAGTTATCAGTGAATAACATAGGCTATATTTTTTTTTATTTTATGTCACGAACAACTGCTGTTTTAATATCTATAACAAACAGTTTTATTCTATCTCAGAAACATCATAACAAGTAAAGAAACAAAGGCATTTTCACTTGTGTTATTCAGAATTAAAAATAACTATATTAACTTTTACCCGCTTGTACTCATCTTTATGTGCACTTGCTTTTACTAAAGCCTAAGTAACTGTCGCATGTTGTGACAGATTTGTCGTATAATAAATAACAAACGAAAAGGAAACGAATAAAACAACAATGACAGGAGACGCAACAATGTACAACAAAGGAACTTTATGGACAGTTTTCAGGAAACCTCAGTTCATTATTTTTAATTATTTAGAAAGGAACATTAATGTTAGTCTCCATAAATAATTTCGAACAATTTATCTTGTTAACAAAAGTATTGACTTACAAGTCACGTTGAAAAATATTTCTTCTTCAGAAACACATAATAAGTCTTAACTGTATTCTTCTTAAAATTTTAACCGATCATCTCGCTACTCAATTAATTCTTGCACATGTCAATATTAAAAATACACATAATAATCTGCTCTTAGACATAAATCTTCTAACAATATATCTTTTTTTTTAATATAATATAAGGTGGCAAACGAGCAAGCGGCCACCTGAATCCACTGAAATGGAAAGCGACTGCTGCCCATAAACATCCGCAACTATAGATGCATTGCCAACCCTTAATTGACGGAGGAGACGCACATAAAGAGGACATTTCCCCTTCCTATGCGTCTCCTCTATCGTCAAATCTACTTTTCCTTTCCATCCTTTCCTCTTAAGAAAAGGGTGGAAAGGAAAAGGGACTAAAATTAGGCCTCCGGCACCACACTGATGAGACGAAACGCGGAATTGTTTCCACTTCACGCCTCTTTTCTGTGTGGTCGTGGTATTACACCGGGCGAGCGGTATTACACCCATGCGTACGAAGATGTTAAAGCGGGCTCTACCACTGTTACAGGTTTTCATTTGCCATTATCAATTTCATAGGCCATGTAATACTTATGTTACTTTCTTATTAGTTGGTTATATAAAAAAAATATTGAATTTTATTTAAAGTACTTAGTTATAGTGCATCGTTCGAGCATGTTCGGGTCAAAACTAACGCAGGGTCGTTGTGCGTCAGGTCTATGACTTGCACTTTGGGGCATTGGTCTATTCAGTTTATTGCTGGTTTAAAATATTTAATTTCTCATAAGTAATATAAGACTACGTTTATTAAATGCTGCATAAAATCCAAATCTGAGAAAAAATAAAAATAAATCAGATTGAAAATTTACTGTATAATAATAATAAAATAAATAATAATCATACTAATGTTATAAATGTGAAAGTTTACATGGATGTTTGTTTAAGTTTGTAGCCTAAACTGCTGAACGGATCTCAATGAAATTTGGCATAGATGTAGAGGATAGTCTAGAAGAACAAATAGGCTACTTTGTTTTGTTTTTTAATACTACACGGACGGAGTCGCGGGTGAAAGCTAGTAGTAACTATTGACGTTTTCAAATTTTATGAAGATACGCTTTTACAACAGTTACAACAGCGTTTTGACGAATTTAATTTCTTTGATTTCATAAACGAAAAATCAAATGTTAAAAAGTAAAATTAGCCAATATAAAGAGAAGTGATGAATCGCATGTTACAAGGAGAACGTTAGAGAGAGGTAGACCTAGAAAGAGATGGATGGATTGTGTAAAAGGTGACATGATCAAAAAGGGAGTGATGACTGAGATGACGTATGATAGTTATGTGGAGGACAAAAACCTGTTGCGCCGACCCTACGGGAGTAGGATAATGAGATGATTATGATGATGCCAAAAATCTGATTTAACATTAAAAAATCGTAAAAAAATCGCTAAATCAATATTGGGTGTCTTTTTTCATACATGCGCCAAAACAAACATCCATTTATATCTAAAACGTGACTTTGTAAGCCGGTCCGATGTTAATGCACTGCAAAATAGGATTAATGCACCCATGGATTTTTATCACAAACAAACATTTATTCTTTACACAATATCGGACATTGAAATTTCACCCTTGTTATGTAGCAACAAGGTCTTATTTCGCTAGTCACTTTTATTAGACATTACCACTGCATTCGATCGATTTATTTTTGACTTGCAATAAAGTACACAATATAACACTGCTAATGTAAAGTGCTTGTTTTTTTTAATTCAAGGACAAAGACGTTTTGCTTGTAACGTATTACTTTATATGTATTTGAAAAAACATGGGTTTTAGTATATTTTTTTCAAAACTCGATCTGATTTAGAACGATTGAAATGTTTGTATACCATAGACCTCAAATGAACTCCTTTTCTTTTGTGCTTCTTTTATCATAACTACTAATCATTCTACAACAAATGCGAACGTTTAGAGTTTAGATGGATGCATGGATGAATGGATGTATGGATGGTTTGTAGCCTAGACGGCTGAACGGATTTCGATGGCATATAATATAGATGTAGAGGATAGTCTGGAAGAACACATAGTCTGCTTACGATTTTGATCAATTCCGCGTGGACGGAGTCACAAGCGAAAGCTAGTATATATTATATTACTTGTCAATTCAAAGTTAAGCATATTTTAAAACGTATACCGTTTACTGATTACAAAATTAATTCTCCTATTCTTAGACACACCTAGAATGTAACCATTAAATGATAATAAAATGTCCCAACACAGATAAGATGCGATTTGCAGTTAATAAACTCACCAGACAGACAGACGCGATCAATTTCAACGATAGTGTTATAATTAGTTCAATATCACTTGCATTTAACAGTGGTAGAGGCCGCTTTAACATCTTCGCACGAATGGCCCGGCTCGCCCGGTGTAATACCACACAGAAGACAGACAGACAGACAGAAGAGTGTGGTGCCGGAGGCCTAATTTTAGTCTCTTTCCCTTTCCACCCTTTTCTTAAGAGGAAAGGATGGGAAGGAAAAATGGATTTGACGCATAGGAAGGGGAATTTCCACTTTATGTGCGTCTCCTCTTCCTTCAATGAAGGGTTGGCAACGCATCTGCAATTGCAGATGTCTATGGGCAGCGGTCGCTTTACATTTCGGTGGATTCAGGTGACTGCTTGTTCGTTTGCCACCTTATGTTATAAAAAATAAATTAAAAGAAGTTACTAGACGACGTTCGAGTACTATCGAGTTATCTGTTAGGGGCCTTAAGTTAGAGTCGTTTGAATGTTCTATACGCATTGAAACGACGCGGAACTATAAGCAATAGGAGACAGCTTTTGTTTAAATGTGTCTACAAGAAAAAAAAGTTTGGCCAGAGTTAATTGCTTTTTGAAAAGACCAAGACGTTTTTTTTGTAAGGTCAACGCGAAGGGCTTCAACTGTACTTTTTCAGGATTTTTTTTACTCAAAGGTATATAGAATTAGTAAAATTGAAATGGCAGAAGGAAATTAAAGGACGTCTATATGCTATAAGAGTATCTTGAATACAGATTTCGATTTGAAGCCATTAAGAGTGTTAGGGACTGTCCCACCATTGGTCGATAGAGGCTCAGATAGCTTAAAAATGATACTGTCAAATAAGGGAACAAAATCCTATATTTCCATCATACATTTGACACGTTAGATTGTTATCAGACAACTTGGTGGGACAGTCCCTAAACATCCAATAAAGTATCTATTATCTTTCGTCAATTTATATTTCGACAATTTTTATGTATTGTCCTTTTTAATGTATGAGTTTACATGTCACAGAATAAATATACAATCCTTTGGTTTGCGTTTCTTTTTGTATGTGTGTATCGACAGTATTGATGACCCTTAGTTTTTTATTCTGATTTGCTACAAAAAATATCTTCGATCGTAAATAGATATGGTAAAAATCACTGCGTAGCGTGGCCCCTCGGGTCATTGCCCGCGCCCTTCATCTCACCTCCGCTTTGGCACGTAAACAAATGACTTACATCGATAACAATGTACAATATTATCGATACGATAAAAAATGTATCGATAATTTTTATCGATAATAGTAAAGGATAATCAGGGTTATTATAATTTTAGGTCGATCCACTCTTTAGAGAGTTAACGACATTTAAAGATTCAGACAGATAAGGTAAAATAACAATTTTGTCACGTTTTTAATCTAGAATAAAACTGTATCGTGTGCTTAAAATAAAATGTGTAAGTGCAACATCCTTACCCTAATCTTTATTGTTAAGATTCAATAATTAAAACGTAACATTATGTACGGAATTTCAAACAACAGTTTAAACAAAACGAACCAATTAATTTATAGACTTTCCATAGTTATTCAAGCTTTATTTCCCGTTGATCTTTACCTCTAAATAACAGGTCTAATTCTTTGTAAGATTTAAATGTGCATAAATTGGAGTACTTTCCTACAAACACAGCAGTTAGTAGTAAGTCTGATATATAGCTCGGGTGACATCGCCAGCGGCCGCCAAACCGAGGAACAAATGAAAACTCGGCCAGATAATATTAAAGCGGGCAAACAAACTCATCCTTAACACAATGACCCACTTTGCTTGGTCTCTCGAAACGGTGATAAAATGACGACCTCACGCCGATTCGGCGACAGCTCTGTCACGGCTAAAGTTTATATTATAAAGTGTCAAACGAGCAAGCGGCCAAGTTTGTTAATGAATAGAAAACTCATAACATTCGGTTAAAGCTCCTACTTCTACTAATTCAATATCATATTAGGTGATTTCCGCGGCCTTTGCAGTGACAGCAACTGGCACAATAGCATGCATACTACTGATACTTGCCAGCTACAGATAATAACTGGCATGCTACGTGCTGTAACTAATGTAACTCTATTACCCAGTTAAATCTTACTAACATTATATTTGCGAAAGTTTGAAAGATTTGGTAGATTTTATAGCCTAATTGAACGGATTGCGATGAAGTTTGGAATAGATGTAGAGTGTATGCTGGAAGAACACATACTAACTACTTACTTTTTTTTAATTACACGCGCACGGAGACGCGGGCAACAGCTACGAATTAATTATTGTTTGATGAAAGTAAATTAAAGACGATTGTAAAAATATTTATCTGTGCATTAGATATTATATTATGTCTATAGCACAGTGGGCGGGTTATTGTACGAGTACACGTCAACGCATTTCATTACACTATTGAGAAATATTGTTTCTGTATGCATATTATCATAATTCAGATTAGGTCAACTGACGTCTGCTTTATTAAAGTTAATTTGTTTTTGTAACATTTTAATATGCTTAATGTTTATTTTTTTATTATATATCCTATCTTAAATGTAAATAACTGCGACCAATGTTGAGTATGACGAACTTATTGTACGATTTCAAACTGTGATGATTTATGACAACCAACAGTAACAGAATAAGGACATCGGAACCAGGAAACAAAAGGAAAACGGTAGTCTTGTAACATCTAGTATTTGTAAGACATACCAAGCTTTATTAAAAATCACATTTGTTAATAATCTTAATCAATATTTTAGTCAATCAATAATTAAGAGGCCCAAATAGGTGAAACAACGCCATCTATCGGATGCGTTTGAAACAAAGATTTAAAAAATTTTAACTTAAAGTTAAATATATGTAACGCTTTCTTATATCATAAAATTAAAAAAAACTGCATCAGAAAATTACACATACTATCCTTGAAATACAATTAAAACATTATCTTATTACCATTGCGTAAAGATTAATATACAATACACGGAACTGAGTACTGCGGTTGGGATGGACATTGATATAATATACGATTACTTTATTGTTTTCTCGAGTACATGTACCACGCAGTTTGATAAGCGTTCAAGGCTCAACCGTTTTTATTAACCCGTCAGTAAATAAGGAATTACTAATGTGTTGTTGCGTAAAGGTATACAAGGGCGACAAATGTCACTTAAGATAATGTGAATGTACAATCACAATAAAAATAATTTAACATTTCAAGCAAATTATTGCAGCATGAATAACAAAGTGGTCCAAAACGAATCCCTGGGGAACACCTGTCTTAAATGCTATAAGATTGACTTTCAAATCCCACTTTTAGCAATGTTACTACTTAAAAGTCTCTTATAAGTTACTTGTCGAAGAGATTAAAGTATAGATTATAAACTAAAAGCTAACATAAGATAAAAATGTATTTGACTGAGTCAAACGCCTTTAAGAAGATGGCACTTTAAGAAGAAGAAACGCCTTTAAGTAATCATTATAAAAAGTTATAGATTTTTATTTTATAAACATTGTTCAATTTACTTATATAGAGATTTTTTAAAAACTTATAACTTGATTGAGGCCTAATTTTAGTCTCTTAGAGGTCTCGTCTCTCAATTAAAGGTAGGTACGCATCTGGAATTGCGGATGTCTATGGGCCATTTTAGTAGATTCTGGTGGCCGCTTGTTGGCTTGCTAACTTTTATTGTAACAATCAACTTTATAAATGTCCTTAATTATTTTGATGCAATGTCTTCATTCGCAACTATCTTTTTTATATTGACAACATTACTTCCTCTCACTTCGACCTTATTTGAACAAACATCGCCATTTTGTTTTCCATTGTACATCCTACATCGTAAATAAGGTGTCCATTAAATTGCATAACAATTCGATAATGACGAATTCATTGCTTACAACGAGTGCTGCAGCTCGGGTGCGCAAGGTCAGTTATACAATATAAAGTACTGTATATGATTATATGTGCTATAAATCTGTGGCGTAGTAATACTTATAACGTGACTGGTTAAATTCTGTCACTAGCAAGTGAGATTCACATCTGTCTAATCCTTTAAATTAGTTTTTATTTGTTTTATCACTAGCTGTTCCCGTGCTTCATCCGCATCTAATTATAAAAACTTTATTTTATTGTCAACATTTGTCAAAAGTACAGTTACTAAAATAACTTAACTTTCTTAATGGCTTGTAGTTTATGGTCGCTTTCTCACATGAATAGCCTAAGTGGTCTTCCAGACTATCCTCTACATCTATGGCAATTTTCATCGAAATACGTTCAGACGTTTAGGCTATAAACTCTAACAGACATCCATTTAAACTTTCGCATTTAACAGATAAAAATCATCTTTAAACAAAACTCAATAAATCATATTTCAATCGAACGTGTTATAGGGTAATTTTCTTTGAACAGGACATTATCAGTCTACTTATAAATTATTTTTATTACAGGATGAATGTATCGTAAAGGACAAATTGCGAAGGAAAAAGTGTTTAACGCATAACAAAGTGCATAATAAAGTTATCGTATCTCCAAGACATTTTGAATTCTATTGTCTTGCAAAAGGATACATTTTTCCTTTAATTTCCATTTACTGCGCAATTCATACGAGTAAGCTCTGCTTAATCTTATGCAAACAGATTTCTTTACAAACGTAAATGTAGAAATATATGAACGTGTAATAAATACGTCATTTAGTGGTCATAATATGAGTAAATAGTTTAAATATACCTTTTGAATCACTGATTAATAGCCTTATTGTAGAATATTTATGAGATACTAGCTTTTGCCCGTGACTCCGTCCGCGTGGATTTAAAAAATCTACAGTGAGTAGCATATGTGTTCTTCCAGACTATACTTTACATCTATACCAAATTTCATCGAAATCTGTTAAGCCGTTTAGGCTAGAAACTCTAACAAACATCCATCTATCCATCTAATCTAAACTTTCGCATTTAAAATATTAGTATGATTTGTAAGTAAAACAAAAAGAAATCAACCGTTCTTGAAGATTATTATGAAAATTTTATTGGACTTTAACATTAAACTTTTATGATCTCTACATTTCCATGGTAATATATTTCTATCACTGAAATCTTCTTTGAGACCGATAAAAATCCCGGAACAAAACGTAAATTTATTGAATATAGGCAGGTAAAATATACGTTTTTTTATATGGAAACTCAACATCTTTGTTCCAGTTTAAAGAGTTTTACTTTTAAAACAAATGCTGGCAGTTATTGAGCTGAAAGTATTCCTTTCAATGTATTATTGCGATTAGTTATATTATTGTTTAAAATGTTATCATAAATAATGTAATAAAATAGCCATAATATTGGATAATTCAGGTACCTAATAATTGACTTCTTTTCTTTTACTTCCCAATATAAATGGCCATTCTAATCACATAACCTTGTATGACATAAACCAATACAATATGCTATCTGACAAGCCCGCTTAAAGTGTATCCTTGGCACGGTTTTTTATTTATTTCGTAATTAAAGATTAGTTTGCGAGGGTTCCGCAAATAATACAATCTAGGTCACAAGGAAGATAAACATACATATCAAGACAATGTTTCGCATTTATCTGTATATTTTTATTAGACTAGCTGTTCCCGTGCGGCTTTATCCGCATGAAATTATAAAAAACTATATTTCAATGTTTACATTTGTCAAATTATCAATAGCAAATGTCAAACTGACATGACACAAGAAACCTTGACAATCTTGTTTCCTTGATGTTGGCAGCAACTTATGGTCTCTTTCTCACATTAGGTATTTTTTCCAAAATATTTACCCCCTAAGTTTAATGGCGTGAAAATATATAGCCTAAAGCGTGAAGTAAGTATAGGGCTTTTCATTAAAGAAATAATTATTCAAAAATATACTGTAATTGCTGACATCTAAGGCAACAAAGAATTGTGTGTTTACGCTTTATTATAATAGTATAGATAGATTATTCGCGCGACTCCGTCCGCGGGGAATTTTAAAAAGTAAAATAAGTAGCCTATGTGTTAATGTAGCCTATGTATACCTTTGTGTTAAATTATATCTAGGTTTTCGAAATACGACAAATATCCATCTAATACTTAGCGTATACCCAAAACAATTATTAATTTAGCAATTATTAAAAAAAAAACAGTAATTAGTTACTATAATCAAATTCATGTATCACAAAATAAATTTACGGAATACAATGGATGTTATTTCATTAAAAAGCCGTTGCATATATTTTTAACTAGCTTTTGCCTGCGACTTCGTCCGCGTGGTATTAACAAAAACAAAACGAAGTAACCTATGTGTTCTTCCAGGCTATCCTCCATGTCCATACCAAATTTCATCGAAATCCGTTCAGCCGTTTAGGCTACAAAGTCTCACAAACATCCATCCTTCCATTCATCCATCCATCTAAACTTTCGCATTTATAATATTAGTATGACAATCTTACTTTAAGATAATTAGAGAGAAATGTAAGGATTTCATTAAAGTATCAACACGACGTCTTACTATACGACAATCATATTATTCTTTACGAGCTGTTGCCCGCGACTTCGTCCGCGTAGTATTAGAAAACATACAAACTATATAAATTACAAAAAGTTACGTATCCCTCGGGAACCGGACTTTTCTCGGGGATGAAGCTTATCCCATGTGTACTCCAGACTTTGTTTTATATCTGTGCCAAATTTCAATAAGATATGTTGAACCGTTGCAGAATGATCGAGTAAACATTAAAAAACCAAATTATTGAATCCCAAGGGAACCGTATCTATTCCCGGGATAAAAAGTAGCCTATGTGTTCTTCCAGACTATGCTCTAAACCTGTGGGAAATTTCATGGAGATCCGTTCAGCCGTTTAGGCTACAAACGCTAACATCCATCCATCCATCCATCCATCCATCCATCCATCCATCCATCCATCCATCCATCCATCCATCTATCCATCCATCCATCCATCCATTAGTAAGATTTTTTATTTTATTATAATTGGGTAACGATTAAAAATGTAATAAGTTAGTAAGGTGCCTCAATACAGGGTATATCAGCTAAGGCGCACAGTCTAGTTCTCAAAACGGTACTGGACCTACCTCAAGCCGCAAGCGTGTGTGTATGAATATTTGTGTGCGTGTCTGCGCGTGAGTGCAGGACAGGACGTGGGTATTTTAAGACGTAATGCCGACAGCAGAACAAGCCTTTGGCAGAAAATATTATTATATTAAAATATTATTTTATTAGATAACTCAATGATAAAAATTCTTATTTTTTTGGCGAGGAACCTGTTAAAAATGTTAAGTATTTTTTATATAAAAATCTTAATATATTCAAAATTATGAAACTACTAGATTTGGCACGCGACTCCCTCCGTGTGGAAATAAATATTATAACCTATATGTCCTTCCAAACTTTTCTCTACATCTATGCCAATTTTCTTCGCAATCCATCTGGTGTTAAATTCTAATAAACATCCATCAATTCCTTTAAATTTTCGCATTTATAAAATTAGCTAGATTAAGTACAGAAATTGCTACGAAGAAAAGATTTTGTGTTTACACATATATTAAATAACTTCTTTTGGAATTAGTCAAAAACTTTTGAATAGATTTTGATTTGTTATATTAAAGTATCTTTTACAAATACACTAGCTTCCAACTGCGACTTCGTCCGCGTGGTATTAATAAAAAAAAAGAAAGTAGCCTATGTGTTCTTCCAGACAGCAATTTAGACTACAAACTCTAACAAACATCCACCCATCTAAACTTTTGCATCTATAATATTAGTAAGATAATACATTGGAGGGTTTGTTGGTTTTATCTCTCAAAGCGTCAAGTCACGTGAGTGATGCCAGTCATTGACGTTTAAGCTATGAACGATTAAATATCGTTGACACTGTCGCTTTCACGATACGAAAACCGTCTGGCGAATTCTGATTGTGGTTTTAAACTACCACGACCTTGAGACGGTCTTAAGAAATCGAATTTTCTAAACTTTTGTCAGAGTTATTTATTTATTTTTTTAATTATGATCACGGTGACCATGGATTAACATTAACTAGGTTAAAACAAGTTAGGAATTATTAACTCCAGAAATCTCTATAAAGTGACAGATTCAATAATTAGCTTGGAAATTTAGTCTACAGTCAAAATTGCCATATTCACATATGCATATATATTTAGGATATCAATACTTTTTTCAGCGAAATATACTATCTTTTTATTCTGGCTGAATAGCAAGAGGACCTTTGCCTCTCTTAACGTCCTTAACAATCAAGTAAGAAAACAACATAATAAATAGAATTGTGACCCAGTTAATCAATTAAGTGTGCTCGAAAGTGAACCTGCATCTGCCGACGTTACATGCGAAGCATCGCGCCATTGACTTTCTTGATGCCATTAACCGAATAACCCATTGCACAAAGAACTGGCGGTTTTCAAGGTGAACGCACACATACACGCACTGTACACACGCTCCCCACGCCGTGTGTGATTCAAAATAACACCCGTGCAACATTAAAAAGCACCTAAAAACAACTTAGCCACACCAATATATCCCTTATGACTAAAGTAATAAGGACTTTGTAATCTTTTTGATTGGCAAAACTGTTGTACGAGACGGGAAGGGTGGACTCACACATAGACACGCAGACATCTCGTACGTATACGGTGCAGTCTGCACTCACACACGCGCGTCTTTGTAACGAGCTTCAAGATTCCCGCGCTGTAGGTATTCTGCGTTCGAAATTCAAAAAGATCCTTACCGAAGTACGCAATAAGATTATCCGAACATATGCGGTTAGCGTATGCATTCTCCTATACGAACAAGAGTCGTTTGTGTGTGTTTCGTGTTGTAATAAAAATATTAATGCGATATAACGAACATTTTGCAACTAGCAGAATATCGCTTTTACTGCGTAATTTTGTCATATTGCTAAATACGATTGTAGTTTCTTTATAACGAACGTTTTTACATAAATGTTACAACTATTGTACATAATGTTTTTAGTTCTTCTGTTTTGAAGGGCAAAAAAATAGTTTTATCGTCAATTGATGCGTACAATAATTATTGTTCCGTGAGTGAATACTAGAAAATAAAGAGAAAAATCATAGTAATATAAAAACGCGAAACTGATGTGGAACTGAGATGGATGGATGGATCATGGATATTTGTTAGAGTTTGTAGCCAAAACAGCTGAACGGATTTTTATAGAACACATAGGCTACTCACTTTTGTTTTTTTTATTCCATGCGAACGGAGTCTCGGGCGAAAGCTAGTATTAGAAAAACCATTTGAAAGACAAGACTTGCTTAAAATAATACATATAGATAATATAAAGCTGGAAAATTAAATAAAAACAATTAAAACCCGCACAGGGTATATTATATACTAGCTGTTCCCATGCGGCTTCATCCGCATGAAATTATGAAAATTTTATATCAGTGTTTACGTTTGTCAAATTATCAATAGCAAATGTCAAAATGACATGACATGATGACAAAGCATGGCAACCTTGGTTCCTTGATGTTGGTAGCCACTTATGGTCTCTTTCCTAATGTTTCCTAAAGTTTAATGGCGTGAAAATATATAGCCTAAAGCGTGACGTATAGGGCTTTTTATTAAAGAAATAATTACTCAAAAATACGCTGTAATTGCTGACATGATAGGCAACAAAGAAGTGTGTGTTTACGCTTTATTGTAATAGTATAGACAAGTATAGATTTAAAGGAATGTCCACGAAATATCTTTGAAATTAAATTTCTAAAGAGGAATCTTAACATTTGTAAATTTTCCAATAACTAGTACGTAATTACTAATTTTAAATACAAAATGACCACAACCTGTTTACGAGATAATAATAAATTAGCTTTTAAATAAACACATATCAGCATAAAGAAGCAGTTTAAATAAATAAACATATAAAGATACGAGTTCAGGTACAAAACAAATTAATAAACAAAACGAGTAAAGAAAAATTAAAGGTCTATGAATCTTGTAGGCGATTGCCCTCAGAGGTGAATAAACCTCGGAAAATGTTACTCCGAACACTCAGCTTATTATTTGAACGATTATTTTTCACATTAAGTAGATTACATTTATATTTAAATATATTAATGCAATTTGATATTATTTTATATTCTGTCGTAAACAATTTAATATTATCTTCGACTATACTACATTCTGTACGAGTAAGTTAACGAAAAAACGCTAAAACTCCTGAACTGATATCTATATTTTATCTTACTTATATATATATATATATATTTAAATAATATAAGGTGGCAAACGAGCAAGCGGTCACCTGAATCCACCGAAATGGAAAGCGACCGCTGCCCATAGACATCCGCAATTGCAAATACGCTGCCTACCCTTGATTGACGAAGGAGGAGACGCACATAAAGAGGACATTTCCCCTTCCTATGCGTCTCCTCCACCGTCAAATCCACTTTTCTTTCCCATCTTTTCCTCTTAAGAAGAGGGTGGAAAGGGAAAGGGACTAAAATTAGGCCTCCGGCACCATACTCATCAGACGAAAAGCGGACTTGCTTCCACTTCACGCCTGTTTTCTGTGTGGTCGTGGTATTGCACCGGGCGAGCCGGCCTATTCGTACGAAGATGTTAAAGCGGGCTCTACCACTGTTATATTACAAACTAGCTTTAGCCTGCGACTCCGTCCGCGTGGAATAAAAAAAAAAACAAAAGTAGTTAAACAGTCTACGTGTTCTTCCACACTGTCCTATACATCTGTGCCAAGTTTAATCTACAGTCAGAAACATCCATCCATAAATGAAATAAATAGCATCCTATGTCCGTCTCCTGGCTCTAAGCTACTCCTCGCCAACTTTCAGCCATACAGGTAAAGCCGTTCATGAGTTATAAACATTGTAACAACTAACACGACTTTTGGTAGAGTATGCCACTTGAACTGCTGAACGGATCTCGATGAAACTTGTCATAGATGCAGAGCATGCTCTGGAAAAACACACACTTTTGATTTTTTTAATTACAACGGAGTCGCGCGTGAAAGCTAGTGTTATTATAAATTAAAAAATTATAATATCTACCAGTGCGAAATGGGAACAAACCGCTTGTTAGTAACCTAAGTATGCTCCAGAGATAGTTAAATTGAATTAAGCGTGATTGCTTTGTTTGAGACAGATGAAAGAAGACCTAAAAGATATCTAGATTGCCACTCTCTAGAAGGACAATAAACGTAACAAAAAAGGATACTATTGTATTATAGGAAAATCATATTAAAATTTATGGATTAAAGTTTGTTAAATAGAATAAAAGAATTTAAAAGTATTAAACCAATTTTTTAAGTGTATTTAGTAACTATTTTGTTAACTAACTTTTTCCTAGTAATAAATATAGCCTATTTTAGTGTTTTTTTGACCTACCCTCTTCACATTTCCTGATGAAACCTACATTATATGAAATTTCACATGTTTTTTAAATATGGTTTTTTTAATAAGGTGGCTGCCGGAACCTAGCCTGGCATGGCTATTTTCAGCCAAAACTCATTATTCTTCATGCGTTACTGTCTTATTAATTCATAGAAGCGAATAAACTGAAGCTGTCACCGACATCAATGTAAAAAGAAAACATACGCTCCGAGATCCGGCCACCCAGTCCCGACGTATAAAGACTCTTTTGTAATTCACGAGCTATAGAAACCCAGAATGACAATGGTAAACGCGTCACAGAGTAAATTACACAGCATACAAACATCGTAATGCTAAGCTTTTACTTTTTGTTAGCATCTGTGATGAGATAAAATCAGCGATGATCTGACGAACTCAGTCGCTGGCGGATTTATGTACGTTCCCATTTTCATACGTCATAAGATTTATGTCCCGGAACACTAATAATGAAAAAATCTTTTTATATCTTAATAGTTATATGCGGAAATTTCGGACAACTACCATTTTTTTCTCCTTACATCGACGGATTATCTTAGAACACTCTACAACCGTTTTTGTTTTCCATTTTTTTATAACAAAAATAATCAATCGCCCCTAAGTAAAAATCTATGATTACGAATTTTATTGTGAGTGCCGCAAATTATTGAAATTTAAAGACAAATAACAATTAAATTGTCGTAACAATAAGTCGTATGGACAATGGAGACGCGGAAAGCATGCATCAACTTTACATAAGCGGCACGGTCGCTGCAAGGGCGGCCGGCCGTTGCACCGCGACGAAGACTTACTCACCGGCCAGACACGGCAACTCTATGACTGTTTGCACTGACTAAACATAGAGGCTATGCAAATTGTACAACAAACAGCTGTTGCAAAACTGCTATGTTGGTACATTTCGTAATACAAATAAATAAAATGCCTATAACTTTATTGTCATATTCAGAGATTACCAATCGTTTGTCGCCTTCTGAATTTCAATACAATAGTATTTAAAAAATATATAGAATTATCTTATATTATAATTAATTTTATTTAAAAGTGCTTGTATTGATTAATAATCAACTGACCTAATCCTACAGGTTGAGTATAATATTACCTAATTGTTTATTTTATTACATAAAATGTTACAATTCTATTACTTGTAAGCTCTTCGTCTTGTTATATTTTGCAATGAATTCAACTAAAAAAGAAAATGATTTGATTTCATGTGTTTATTGGATGCTCTTGTTCCTTAGCAATCTGTACCTCACATAACTTATTTTCACGGCATCCGTCAATAGTATAGTTGGAGTTTCATCTTACGAACATTAGTCAATAAAGACTAAAATCGTATGGAAGCTTAGAATGTGTCTCACAGCACCATTTGGGTGGGACATCTGTTGAACCTAATTCGAAGGTTGTGTTCCATTAATCTCTTTTGCATAAAATGACGCTTTTACGTATTTTATTTTGTGTCGCCCCGACGAGGTCGTTGACCTCGGCCGTGAATTTTGTTCAGTCGTTTAAACCGCACCTACAATTTGTTTTGCATACTTATAAATATATAGATGAGTTTATTTGCATTTTATTCAACTAAACCATGTATATCTTGTTTTGTTAATACTTTTTTTCAACAACGAGTTTTTTATGAATTCATACTTTTGCGTTAAAAGATGTAAATTATTGTTCAAAAAATTTTTTTTATATCAATACTAATTTATAGATACACTTTAAAATGACTTTGTTATTATTAAAGTAACTTAAAAAACTACGAAAAATTTTAAAATCTTACTAAAATGTAGACTAAATTATGTGAATTTTATCATATAACAGTTCAACCAAGGCTTTGTTCTGTGAAATCTGTAAATTGCTAAGTAACTATGTAACAATAAGCCTAGTGCTTAGACCTCTGAGATATGCGAAGGTCTCAAGGTCTAAAGTTACACACTTTGAATATCAATGACTTGCATAACATTTGAATGTTCAAACCCTTAGCAAGCAGCGTAAATAGGTTCGCAGACCTCAACTTTATATCTAGACGTATGTAAGAGTTTCTAATTTTTGTGTGGGTGAATTTAATATTATTGCTTAGGGCGGCACGGGGTTGAAAGTTGAGTGAACCATCGATTAGGATGCTGTTTGGACCTTGATAACTTACAGGGTTGTATTTTATCTGCCTAAATTTAAATTTTGATATACCTTTTTTCATATCTAAGACAATACCAATGTTATGAAATGAAATTTTTCACACATCTAATTAATAAAGTGTTTTTTCGATTTTTTTACAATTTAGAGATAATGTGAAAAATAAATAAAATAATTCATAAATAAATAATATCTTGCATACTTATTTCATAAATATAAATATTATCTTCTAATGGTTAAATTAGACAAGTCAACTTTATTCCAATTTTTTAAAATTCACTTTGAATCCGACCCTGTGCGCTGAAAAAGGGAAAGTTCGTTTACTTATCAGGGTACGTCTGAAATAAAATTCTACGTCTGAATGCGTGCATTCACCTGCCATCGCACCGCCTGCTATAGGTGTATGAACTTTTATTTACACTGGCCTCAACAAATACATACAGAAATCGCACTTCAATTTACAAATTACTAAGATACATATCCATAAAAAATGAGATAATTTTGACATTGTAACGAAGAATGAGTAACAAAACAACCACAAAAATATAAATAATTTAACTCATTCATAGTCATCTTAGCATAGATCATTTTCCTTTTCCTTCCCACCCCTCTTTCGCGTAAGAAAAGGATAGGAAGGGAACGTGGATTTGACACTGGAGGAGACCCATAAAAAGGGGAAATATCCTCTTTACGTGCGTTTCCTTCGTCGATTAAGGGTGGGTAACGCATCCGCTATTGCGAATGTCTACGGGCAGCGGTCGCTTCACCATTTTGGCAGATTCAGGTGGCCACTTATTTGTTTGCCACCTCGTAATATTAAAAAAAAAAGTTATTTTTCATAGAATAGAATATGAATTTACTCCACTCGTCAAAATCAACTTTAGGCTACAAGAGGCCAGAGTACAAATAAGAATAACATAATTTCCTTGCTGAAGAGTTCACGTGTACAACTTAATTATTTCCACTTGCTTGCCTTGTCTCTAATTTGTACATTTGTCATATATTTTATTGCATATAGATTATTAGACAACACATCTGCCCTTTGTTATCTATTGTCACAAAAAAAATTGAAACCAATTTGATTAAGTCTTAATTCCAAATCATTCAATTATTTTTATTTATTTTATAGCTTTAGTTATTAAAGGTACATTACTTTCAAGTTGAAAGGTTCAAAAATATTTCACGTAGACTGTCTACGATGCCATTGACCTCTGCCCGTAGTGGCGTAGCCGCGTAGCACTTGACAAGTCGCTCTAGCAACAAGGGCGATAACCCGTCGTAGACCTCAATTTCGGTGTTACAATATTTAGTGCGTGTTGATAGCAATATAAACTACTTATGAAATGTTACGTGCGTGAAATCTTATCACAGTTCATTCGCCGTTATAAAATTGTATTTATATTTTGTTTATGTATAAATTTAACGTAATTTATGATAGTATAACATGGTAAAGAAACAAATGTTGATACGAATGTGTTACCTATTAAATCTCAGCTACGCGCAAACAATATGTAGGTTTAATCATTTATTTTAGTATAGAAAACATTCATCAGCTCATCATAATTCCCCACTGAGAGGTTTGGAGTCTTTTTTTAATATTATAAGATGGCAAATTAGCAAGCGGCTACCTGAATCCGTCTAAATGGCGAAGCGACTACCCATAGTCATCCGCAATTGCAGATGCGTTGCCTACCGTTAACCGACGGAAGAGGAGATGCACATAAACAGGATATTTCACCTTTCTGTGTGTATCCTCCGCCGTCAAACCCATTTTTACGTTCCATTTTACTTAACTATAGGGTGGAAAGGAAAACGGACAAAAATTAGGCCTCCAGCATAGCATAAGCGACCGTAGTTACCCCTGCTGGTTCTTCGCGGGTTGATTCAGATTAATAAACATACGAACTTCTAAAATAGAAAAACACATACATGGTGTTCGAACCCAGGACCTGTAAATTACAAGTCAAGTACGAGCCGGAGCCACCGATTATGTTAGTCAAAAAATTACTCAACACTAAATGTAGTTTACATTATGTAAAATTTAATAACTGTCATGATAACCTTATTGCAACTAGACTTGTTCCGAATACAGACCAAAATCCGTCTTATCTCTTACAAAATGTAAACGCGAAAAAAAATATGATTCAACCAGTCATATCGGTCGTCGAACTTCTGATAGCCTAGTTCGAAGTTTTATTACCCCCATTCTCATTAGCTCTGTGTTTACGCAACGTGTTGGTTTGAGATGAATAAGCTTAATTATTGGACAAGAACTAATTTAGATGTGACGCAAATATACAAATGGAGATTATTCACCAGAGGACCTAGCACGAAAGTTTTCGAGAAAGTATTCGTATGAGACTTTGAATGAGATTTGTCTGTGTACTTTACGTTCTGTAAGGGCGCTGCACAAATCTAACGGCATTTATAGATGACGAACTCATTTCTTTTTCAATTTCAGAGTTTTTAATCAGTAATTAATAAATTGAAATACATATCGAATATCTGTACTAGTATAATAACGAGTAAAAGTTTTTTTTTCTTTACTTTTTTTGTAACGTGTAAACTCAAAAATTACTGGACCGATTTCAAAAATTCTTTGGCTATTAGAATTAGAAAGCCACATTATCACTTAGTAACATCATACTAATATTATAAATCCAAAAGTTTACAAGGATGGATGGATGTTTGTTAGAGTTTGTAGCCTAAACGACTGAACGAATTTCGATGAAATTTGGTATAGATGTAGATCCTCTACAGGATACAGTATGGAAGGACACATAGGCCTGTGTATTTTTTATTTCACGTGGACCAAGTCGCGGGCGAAAGCTATATTTACTACAAGATATTTTATTTCCGCTCGAACTAAGTCATAGGAAAAGCTTGTGACAATTTACAAGACATGAATTTTACTACTTAATTATGAATTAAAACAAGCCTGTGAAAATTAAAAAAAAAAACGAAATGTCATTAAAACAATAACCAAACGCACACGCGCTGATGTTCATTTTCATTGTATAATGAGCGTCGCTTACATCTGAAATTTATGTTTTCAATATAATGTTCTGCGGCCGTCTGCAGCGCCAGACAACAAAGGCGGCTAAATCATTCGGCGAGACGCTCGCCATATTAACGAATTCTAACTGCACTTTATAGTAATAACAAAATAACAACTGACATCATATCGATTGTATATTACCTACATTTAAGTCCACGTGGAATTAAAAAAGTAGCCAATGTGTTTTTGCAGACTATCCTCTACCTATGCCAAATTTCATCGAGATCCGTTTAGCAGTTTAGGTTACAAACTCTTAACAAGCATCCATCCAAACTTTCGCATTTATAATATTACTAAGATCAACTAGAATTATAGAATACTAGCTGTTCCCGTGCGAATTCATCCGCATAAAATTATGAAAATTTTATTTCATTATTTACATGTGTCAAATTATCAATTGCAAATGTCAAAATGACATGACGATGACAAACCATAGCAACCTTGCTTTCTTGATGTTGGCAGCAACTTATGGTCTCTTTCCCACATTAGGGTTTTTATCCAAAATACCCACTAAGTTTAATGGCGTGAAAATATATCCCCTAAAGCGTGACGTAAGTGCAGGGCTTTTTATTAAAAAATAATTATTCAAAAACATTCTGTAATTGAAAACATCTTAGGCAACAAAGAAGTGTCTGTTTACGCTTTATTATAATAGTATAGATAGATGACTTATTATCTAATATTTAGCTGTTACAGAAACGTTAATTGAACTTTAATACTAATGTAACTTTAATATGAGAAATCTGTGAGGTTAGTTAATAACTAACTGCAGCGGGAATGGATGAAATAATACCAATATTATAAATGCGAAAGTTTAGATGGATAGATGTGTCAACAGTGGTAGTGCCCGCTTTAGCATCTTAGCACGAATAGGCCGGCACGCCCGGTGTAATACCACGACCACAAAGAAGACAGGCGTGAAATGGAAGCAATTCCGTGTTTCGTCTGATGAGTGTGGTGCCGGAGCCCTAATTTAAGTCCCTTTCTCTTTACCACCCTTTTCTTGTAAGGAGAGGTTGGGAAGAGGAAGTGGATTTGACGGTGGAGGAGATGCAAAGGAAGGGGAAATATCCTCTTTATGTGCGTCTCCTCCTCCGTCGTATAAGGGTTGGCAACGCATCTGCAATTGCGGATGTCTATGGGCAGCGGTCGCTTTGCCATTTTGGCGGTTTCAGGTGGTCGCTTGCTCGTTTGCCACCTAATGTTATAAAAAAAAAATGTTTGTTAAAGATTGTAGCATAAACAGCTGAATGGAATTTAATGATATTTGTCAATGACGTAGAGGAAAGTCTAGAAGAACACATATGCTATTCACATTTTTTTTATTCACGGTAACGGCGTCGCGGGCGAAAGCTAGTGTTAATAATTATTGCATTAAAATGGACTAATCTATGTAGTTAGATATTCATGTTACTAGGTGCAATACTATGTTAATGGATTAGTATTGTGATGTTTTAAATTATATATGCGGTACCGAGCGCAGCGTGTCTACATCCGTGGCCGGTTACTAGGCATGTTGTGGAACGTGAGCATCTTTTGTATATCTGATACGATACACACAGACCTGTAGTTTCGTCAGCAAAATTAAACAGGATAGTTTGAAAAGTTATTGCAGTTGAATGCATCAATTTGTTATTCTATTATTGAGAATTATGTAATTAAATTTAAAAGGTGCACAGCTTAAAAGCAGTGTACTACTACTGTTTTTTTAATACTATAAGTGGGCTTATTTCTTTGCTTCAAAAATTATACTTTAAATTATAATTTGTTTCTAAGGATGCCTTATTTTTCATAAGGATAAAATTGTCGTGATAAGTTCTGCAAACATTTTATCTGTGTGTATCTAAATAGAAATATCTATCTATTGTTTTATGTATAAAGTAATTGTATCAAATGACCGGTCGTATTCTTATTAGAAACATTTAGTTCGTTCAGTTTTATATAACCGGCTTATTTTAAAATTTAAACTGAATCAAAACGTATTTCAATTTGCATCTGAATTAATGAAGGAAATGCGCATTGGTAATGTCGACTATTAATAAGGGTAATGGAGAAAAAGAGTTTAACTTTTTTGACTTTGATTAATAATGTAGTGTATTACTTTGCTACTAATTGTAACCTCCACCCGTTTGGACAGACGACGTTAGTGCGCACGATGGGAAGTTGTTGGATGAAGGCAGAAGACTGCATTCTGTGGAAGGTACTGGGGAAAGGCTATGTCCAACAATGAGCAGATAAAGGCTGTTGAAGATGGGGATTGATGATGAAAAATTGTTACTGATAATATATCGTGTATTAAATTCTCACACACACACATATTTGGTCCAAATTTACGCCTGTCTTTTGTGTGGTCGTGTTGCACCGAAAGCAGCCCAAGTGCAAATATATATTATATACCCACTGTTTGAATCTAATTCTATTTCTATTTTCCCTTACAAATTAGTTATTAACGGTTAATTCCTAGATATTAATTATTAGACTGAAGCAAGTCATTGAGTTCGCATTCCCATATAATGTAACATTACCGACAAATATATACTTGCACCCGGTTCTTTGCTATTTTAAAAGAATATGAAACATCAATAATTATAGCGGTGCTTTAAACTAATTAAAACAAAAGTAATCATTCTGTTCGTTGTTAAAATTCATTACGATTACAAATTAAAATGTACTTTAACGTTATGAAAATATAGTTGATTTTCGATCGTGCTGACGTTCATAACTGGTATTCTCAGTCACCTGTCAGACCTGAACTACTGTTAGCCTGTAATCCTACTAACATAAAATTCTAGGTCCGCCACCTGGTGTATAGGGCATAACTGATGGTCAACACCAATAACGATGAGCTCTAGTAATATTACAAACCCTTTAAACGACAGCTCTTAGAGAAATGGTTTATATCGCATATTGCGAACTATGGTACAGTTATGTTAAATAAAATTGTGATGTTTTATTTATTTTATTTAATACGCGATAGAATCGGAAAATAATACATATTACAGACACGTTGGCATCATTAGTATAAACAACAAAACATTCAGACAAATCCATAAATGACATGATCAGCCAATTAGATGAGTAAATATCTAATTAAAATTGAATTCGAGTACCTAAAAACTAGCTTTCGTCTGTAACTCCATCCGCGTGGGATTAAAAAAACAAGTGTGCCTATACTTTCTTCCAGACTTCGAGATTCGTTCAGCCGTTTAGGCTACAAACTCTAACAAACATCCATCTAAACTTTTTCATTTACTTAATATGAAGTACGATTTATCGCGGCAAATACTTGTGGAGCTCTAAAACAAAAACTTACTGATTATTTTCTAAGTATTTTGCAATCTGCAACAAACTACGAAAAAGACGCATAAAAAACAATTTATTGATGTCTAAACAAAGTGTTATGACTACAGCAATTTACGTCAAGTTTGAATAAAGTAAAAGTTAGCTATATTAAAAAAAATTAATAACATACCTCGTGATTAAGTTGTTGAGTTACATTAGACGTAATTGGTAACTTAGTCTAAGTCAGGGGTGTAAAAACTAGGCACCGTATATAAATAGTCAGTGTCTATTGCTAGTAATTTATAAATTGCCAGTTACTCCCTCTACTCGGAAATAAAAATAATTCGGACTATGCTCTACATCTGTCAATTGCATCAGGATCCATTACGCTGTTTTGAATAGTAACAAACATCCATTCATCCAAAATAACTTAACTAGTATTATAAAGAGGAAAGATTTGTATTTTTGTATGTAACAACTCAAACACTCAATTTCACCATTAAAAATCTACGTTGTCAGAGAGTAACATAGGCTATATTTTTTTTCTCGTGGACAAAGTCATAAACAAGTTAGTTCATAATAATAGTAAGAAGTATAATTGTGTAGTGTCAAAATTTAAAAAATCATTGTTTTGCCATCAAATCGATAGCAAACATCATTTTTAATGAATGGCAAATAAATTAAATTACAAGATTTCTTGTACAAGCGGACCTATCTAAACGCCCCTTATATTCTCTATTCTCGAGGTAAAATTAATCGAAGTAAAATGCTGTATAATTTGCACTACCTTACAGTGTCCATAAAAAATAAACATGCGAAAATCGAGCTGCGCCACGGAGCCGGAGAGGCCGAACTTTTTCTATTTTTAATTTTGCTCGTTGCCCGCATTGCACCTGGCTGTACGGTTATGCCGCATCATAATTTTAATATCTCTTTACACTACACGACTAAACCTACTTATGGCCGGTTCCCCATCTACGATTAAAATTCATTAGTGTTTTTGGTACGATAAATTCACGAAATGCGTTTCCAGACTATGTGACTTGAGTTGTACTCTGTTGAAATAGAGGTCAAATTAACGTTATTGCATCGCTAGTTAATGACGAAACAAGTAGAAACTTCAGAAACCCAGCATTAGTATGAAGCGTTTTTCTTATGACATTTCATATTGGTTCAATGCCTGCAACATCTATTGCACTAAACGATCGGCCGGCTATACCACGACCACATAGATCAAGTAAAGTAGAAGAAATAATTTAATTAACCTAAAAATCGTTGCGTATAAAAGTCGTTCACGTGTCGTACCGTGTAAAATACATCCTTGGACAGCTGCATAACGCGTTGCAGGCGATTTTGCAACATTTAAAACTAATTGCATTTAAATCGCACGACAACTTGCTTATGAATTGATTATAAAGACATTATACGTAGAATTTCAATATTTATGTTATAATATTTGAAATATCTTTGTTGTTTCCATTACTTTATCAATTGATGTAACCCTCTTAAAGCAATTATTTCGTTCTAGACGTACTAATTGTACAAATTCAAAAGACATGAGAACGTTCAGTCTCCGGTCTTTGGACTAATTATCCAATTTGTGAATTATACAGACTGTTCAATGACTTTATCCTTATTTTGTTGTTTTGTTTGTTTGTTGTTTAAAAATATATATCTTAATGGATATGTCATATATTATATAACAGATTAATAAACTCCGTTGTTGTTGTTTCTACAAATTTAATAATAGTCGTAACGTAATAACTTTAATTCTGTTAAAATTTTATATAACGAAACTATTTTACAACTAATGTACATCTATACTATTATAATAAAGCGTAAACACACACTTCTTTGTTGCCTAAGTGTCAACAATTACAGCATATTTTTGAATAATTCTTTATTTAATAAAAATCCCTACACTTACGTCAAGCTTTAGGCTATATATTTTCACGCTATTAAACTTAGGGGGTTTATAATTTGGATAAAAACCCTAATGTGGGAAAGAGACCATAAGTTGCTGCCAACATCAATTGCCAAGTTTTGTCATGTCATGTCATTTTGACATTTGCTATTGATAATTTGACTAATGTAAACAATAAAATAAAATTTTCATAATTTCATGCGGATGAAGCCGCACGGGAACAGCTAGTCACTACTAAATATGTAAATCACTTTATTTGGTAATCGATATTTGTTGTGATAACATTGTCTAACAGTTAGCAATACCGCAGTACCTAAGACTTCCCACACCACGAGTGATGTACCTTGCTTATCGATCAACAACATCGTTATCCCAAAATCGAATAAAACTTAATCTGATTAATTGAAATAAATTTAAAAACAATGGCTATGTTGATAAAATATAACAAAAAAAAAATCCTAATTAAATTAGCTTATAGCTTTTTTTCATCTTAAAGAAACAATTTTTTGGAAAATAAAAATTGCTACATTTTATTTAATTTACGTATAACAAAAAAGTTTCTCATGTCTTTTCTGTGATAGGGCTATCGTAAACAAATTCCTATAAGAATATGCGTTTTTTATCCTATCTGTGATTAGCCGTCAAATGTAAAACGCAGTGAAAATCAATTTTTGATTTTGTATTTGCAGTCAACAAGCTACGCAGCAATACCTCACTCATTAGGTATGTAGCTGTGCGAATGAACTTGTAATAATATTTATTTTTATATTCTTCCTTGTATTCAACATTCCATCGATAAAGTTTGCCGATAATTATAGTATCGATACACACATTCCATATTAGCGACAGGTTTTATCACCCATTGTAAAAATGTAATATTTCTAAACCACTGATGTAATATTAAAAGTCATATTAATTATAGTACATTTTTCAACGAAAATATTCTATTGCAGAGATATTTATCTTATACGGTAAATTCAAATTAACACAAACCTAGTAAAAAGACCTCTTAAGTAATTTACGCTAAAAGGAAAAAATATAAATCGGCCACCTATTTACTAAACTCTTACTTTATGTATCAGTTACATTATCTTTGTTAACCCAATAATAGTAACTTAGCTTAGTAACATAAAGTCAAAGTTAAACAGCATTGATATCTCAATCTTACATTTTCCAGACAACTATTAATTGATTCGTTTATAAACATCGATAAAAATGCATTCAAGTCACGTCCCATCCCTATGCAGTGTATGCAATACTGCGCCCTTGGTAGCGACTGGGCGGCGACCCCGACGACCAAGGTCGCCGCGTCGCACACACGAGTAACTAACGAACACACAGACGCACACGCAAACATGGGCAAAGAAGACTGGGGAGGGACCTATACATTTTACATGTCGATTTCAATTTAGTCTGTGCAGATATTTCAGCACATTAACCTTACAACTACGAAGAAAAGGTAGGTAGTGGCATAAAAATATGTTAAAACGCCTGAATAATATTATGAATCTCCTACTAACACAATAATAAAGTGCTTTAATATGAATTACACTTTAATATTATAAATGCGAAAGTTTAGATGGATGTTTGTTAGAGTTTGTAGCCTAAACGACTGAACGGATTTCGATGAAATTTGGTATACATGTATAGGATAGTCTTGAAGAACATAGGCTACTTACTTTTTTTTTATTTCTCACGGATGGATTCGCGGGCGAAAGCTACTATTTTAAAAAAAAGGATTGCATAGTCATATGTTTCTGATTACGTCAATTACAAAGATTAGGTAGTCAATAGACTTTTTGGATTAAAATTCCCTCCTTAATATGGTTATTGGAAATAATGCTTTGCTTAGTAAAAAAATAACTTAAAACGGATTTCTACAAATATGATGATCTCCAGTTAACAAGGCGTATAGTTGTTGAGTATGAAACATGTTTGACGTCAAAGGAAGGATTTGTTTGTTCTCATTCATTTTGTTTATTTGAAACAATTCAATCATTATGCTCTTAATCTCTATATTCCTAATTGTAAAATGATGTCAGCGGAATTTTTATCGTTTGTAATAGATAATTAAATTATGCTTATGTTATTAGATTAAAAAGTACGTGAAGAAAATTGATGTTTTTATTTTTGTTGTACAGAATATGCTCAGGCAGAGGATACTCTTGTCCGTTTTACCAAACAATAAAATAACGTTTGCTATACTTTTTTTTGTGTCATTATAACTTGTTTTTATGTAACAAATAAAAGTATAAATAATTTTACCAATAACTGTTCAGATAAAGCAAATTTAATGTTGTAAATAAATTCTTTAAAATTCCATCGACTACGGCATAGAGTTGAAATAAACTCCGACGTGCATTTTAATTGCAGTGCCAAAGCGAATAAAACAAAAAACAAGCGAACTATTGCTAGGGTGTGACGTAAGGATTCGTCACCATCTCCCTCGCACTCACAAGTTTTGATATAAGAAAGAATGAGTGCGCGAATATCTTGTCGAAAGGGCAGGATCGGCGTGCATTTCTGAAACGTGACGCAATACTTACGCAAGGGGTCGTTGACCCGAAGGTGACCCTTGGACCTTGGGGGCCCTTTGAAGGTTCAGTAAGGACAGTGAAAAACTGCGCCGCACTTTGGGTTGGTCTTTTTGGCATTGTATTCATTAGGTGGATTTTAGATATCGCATTATGTAAAGAACATTTTTATTTTATTTTACTTTGCTTTTTAAAGATATTGTCGAGATGTTTTAGATTTAAATACAAGACCACATAGATATACGAGTATATAACATATATCATAAAGTGTAGGCAGAGATTGCTTTTGGCTTGAGTTTAGTACTTTTCTTGAATTATAAAAATGTTCGTCGATGACATGCATTTCTATAATATGAAATTATTTGAATAGGTAAGTATTTCCAATGTGTTTTCAGATTCAATATGAGTTGCTACAAAAGTAGAGGAAGACCGAATTATGTGTGGATTGTGTGGAAGAGGATATGCTTAAGAAGGGAGTGAATTCATATATAATGGCTGATATATATCTCGTATTGGCAGTATATATTATTCCGACCCTCTGTAGGGACAAGAGCAGGTTGATATGACTTAAAAAATTCTAATAACATAACTTAGGAGCGTTTTTGTTGAGCGTCGGTGGCTTAAGGGTTAATTTGACTTGTTAAAGGTCTTGGGATTGAATCTCTTGTATCAATGCGATTTTCGATTTTTCTTATGTACATAATTTACCCGACGTTCTTACTGTAAGGGAAAACATCGTGATGCAACCTGCACATATCGGCGAAGAAATTCAAAGATATGTGTGCAATCAAACCGCATTGCTGCGTGATTGACTATAGCTTAGTCACCTTACTTAGGGTAGGCTCCGAGCTCCTCTGTGGAGACGTATAGGAAGCTGGTGACGATAATCCTGTTCAAATTTAAGACGTTATAACCTTTACATAATAATTGTGTTAATTTAAGATAGTTTAGATTTCATTGTGGTTATATCCCGTCTGACCCCACGTGATCCCCGCATATTGTATCTCAAATCCATACAAACACGTGTCACGGGGCGAAATTATGTTAAATGTTAGTTTTACATCGCGCGTTCACTTCACGTGCTCGGTGTTAATATTTATTTATACCGTGACGATGTACGCGTGCCGGCCGACACGAACGCACGTGTACCGCCTTATTGGTTAAACAATAATTTAGAGTTCAAAACGTTTGTTTTATTTCTAGGACCAACGAGCTATTGACACTTTCATGAAAAGAAAAATCGCTAGTCGAAAAGGGGTCTAACAACTCATACTTTCATAGTTTCTAAAGTAACTTATGCATTTTTCATATTAAATCTACATTAACTTATTGTCGACTTATTAAAATTAAACAATTGTTTATTGTTTACTAAGGTTGAAAATAACTATAGCAATCTATACTCATATTATAAAGAGGAAAGATTTGTATTTTTGTATGTATTGACATAACTCAAAAACTACTTGGCCGATTTTTAAACATCTTTCACCATTAGAAAGGAAATTTATCTATGAGTAATATAAGCTATGTTTTTTTTTAATTAGACATGGACGAAGTCGCGAGTAACAGCTAGTCTACAATAAAAGAAAACTCCCTGGAGCGTTTACTAAAAGGTAATCTTTACTTAAGTAACTAAACCTTATCATAATTTAGTTAGAATGTTACAAACAATATTTGTAAACTAGCTTTCGTCCGCGATTCTGTCCGTATGATATTAAAAAAAAGACAAGTGAGTAGCCTATGTGTTCTTCCAGACTATCCTCTACGTCAATGCCAAATTTAACTGAAATCCGTTAAGCCGTTTAGGCTACAAACTAACAAACATCCATCCATCCTAGAATTAAGATTACCTAATATGTGTAGTTACTCTCAGAGTGTTACAGTTTTACAAATTTACCAGTTTTCTATATTTTATACCAAATGTTATATAATTCGTAATATTAATACAATAATGTAAATGAATAGATAATTTTGTCATAAATAATTCACACAGCTGAATAAATAAACACATATGAGGCACAAAATACCAACTGCGAAAAGCAATCAAACATAACATTGCGTAACATTTGTCAACAACAAAGTTTGCAGTGCCTTAAATGTTGATATTCTAATAAGAAATTATTCAAATTATTAATTTAATTAAAAAAAATATTCTTATCCTAAAGGCGCAATTTCATTAGTCGATAAACTAACGACTAAACTAAATGATTAGCCGAAGGAAGGGTAGAATATGCGGTAAGAAACAGCAAGGAGAGCCCAATGCGTGCGGGCCCTAAGGACTAATCAAAACGATTCTTGCTTGCGAGTGCAGGATGCAAGAACAGGAAATCTCATCCATGAATATTCACCCTAAGAAAATGAATTTGTACTAATGTGTGTTTATACTCAGTTTATTCCTAAAGTAAAGAAGTAAGTACATAAGATATTATAACCTAACTTTTATCATCAACAATGGAACGATCTTTACGTAAGAGTTTAGTAGAAATTTCAATCAGTACCAACTTTACTTAGAGTTTTCACACACGACACTTAGGGCCTATCCAAATTGTAAATTATCTTACTACAATCCAACGTGTCAAATATCGGATTTTGTTCCGATATCTGGCAGCGACGTCATTTTAAATCTGAGCCTCTATCAGCCAGTGGTGGGACAGGCCTTTGTAAGTACATATTAAATCATAAATAGAGAGTTTTAATTCGTCGTGAAATCACCATTTCACTATTTATTTACGTAAATAAAACATTTTTAGCATACTCGAGGAATACTAAACGCTACCAGACTATGCTTAAAACATTCTTGGAGTTTAGGAACTCGAGACGATTAATTCCAGCTTTGATGATTGGAATGGAAGACGGACAAAAAACTGTTACGTAAGACGAAACGAAGGTGACCGCCGGTCGCCATGCTCGACTCTTATGTTCTTTGCCTTCTTATTGGCATTGTTAGACAATACAAATAGATCGCGCTTTTATAGTTTACATATATAATACTAATATTATAAAGAGGAAATGTATTTTTGTATGTATTTGATTTACGAAAAAACTACTCGGCCGATTTTAAAAATTCTTTTACCATCAGAAAGGTAATTTATCTGGGAGTAACATAGGTTATATTTTATTATTACTAATGTTTAGGAACTATAAATAAACAGCGTGTTTCTGGACCCCAGCGAACGTAAGTTTTGAACTTTCAAATTTCACGAAGACGAAGTCGCGGGTAACAGCTAGACGTATTTAACATACTTCTTTAGGACTAGTTATTTACTTCAGGTTCGCTTTAATCTAAGTTATTCACGAACTTGAAGCCTGCTGTGAATGAAGATATTAATATTGTTTAATAGATCCTAAATTTTTTAGCCTTTATTTGTAGATGTTAGATCAAAATATACTCGATATAGTTTAACAAAATCATACTTATAATGTAAAAGTTTAGATGGATCTTTGTTAGAGTTTGTAGCCTAAACAGCTGAACGGATTTTGATGAAATTTGGTGAAAAATGTGATGTGAAAAAATGAAAAATGAAAAAATGTAGAGGATAGTCTAGAAGAACACATAGGCTACACACTTTTGTTTTTTTTTTATTCCACGCTTACAGAGTCGCAGATGAAAGCTAGTTATAAATAGAACGTCTGATTGTATAGTGTCTGACTGTCACGAAGAAGTCTGGAGTATAATGTTTCTAGAACATTATACTCCAGACTTCTTCGGTTCAATTATTTTAAATGCAAAATCTAAATCATAAATTCATTCCATTACGAACAATCAGCGACCCTTTCATATACAATCTAATAGGGAGCCTTTATAACCAATTGGAATGAGGTCATCCAGAAAAAAAAATTCGCAGCCGTCTAAAAAACCGTCGCACGATAAACGAGACGAAAATAATAAACACAGACATACAGACGAGACGACCTTGCGCAACTACACATAACCTACCTCTATTCGGTCCAATTTTTTTGTGTTCCTAAACCGGACCGCCAAAAGACTTCCAGACTATTATTGTGTTCTGGGAATCGAACCCGGGGCAGACGGCGTTAGGGTAGGTCACAGTGACTTTCGGGTCACCTTGGGGGCCATTGACCCGTTAGCCTTCGGTTCTGCATCTTTAGACGACGCCATCTTGCCATCGCCATTATAAATGGTGCACCGTTAGTTTTTTTCCTACTGAATTCAAAAGGTGGTCGTTTTGAATTTCGTATGACGCCTTTCTTTTCGTACCCAATAAGTTAGGGTTAACCCGTGCGACTGCGACCCGAATCTTTTAAGATGCATTTTTTATTTTTTATAATTAAAAAAACAAGTTTTCATATAGTATGCCACTTATATTTTAAACTTGTTCTATGTCTCTTGCACGCGAATAAAAACGAGTGCAGGAGTATGCAACGCTCTATATGTCCCGCCGATAGTATACTTAAAATTGTGTTTCTACATAGTCCCATTTGAAATGAGAAATCATCAAGTTTGGATGGCATTTTTATCCAATTAATAAAATATACATAATATAAAATTATGTTCTATTTTTTTAAGCGACGTGCGATGGGGACATAACCAAAAAATTTTTAAGAAAGAATGTGGATGGCTACAAAGGAAGGCCGAGAAAAGTATGGATGAATTGTGTGAAAGAGTATATGCTTAAGAAAGGAATGGATTCAGATATGACGGCTGATAGAGATGTATGGAAGGGCAGCACATATTGTACCGACTCTCCATAAAGGATAAGGGCAAGTTGATGATGATGTATTTATTTATAAACATGAATAGTTTCTCTAACATGAACAACACTTTAAAATTGTCCTATCTATCCGAGGTTGCAACGAGGATGTTTGTATAGAATTCCAACATTCTCGTGGAAAATATCCTCAAAATATGGAATGTTTGCTACAATAATAAGAGAAATCCAGTGAACCGATTTCCTGTTTTTGTGTTAAAACAATTGATTCGGAGAAAAAAATCGACAGAAGATAGACGATTTACGCACATGGACCTAATTAGTATATTCTTGGTTTGAAGGAGGAAAACATTTTAAAGCACAAACAGAGTTTAATTATAACGTATATTTTTGATGCGACCTGTATATATTTGTGAAGAAAATAAAATTATTTGTGAAGTCAACCAACTAAAGGCCAGTGAGAGTTTAGTCACCCTTAACTTAGGGCTAGTTCCGAGCCCTCCATTAAAACGGATAGTGACCTGATGATAATATCTATACTAAGGAAATCATTAAATAACTCTGAGTGCAGCAAATATGAAGAGATGATCACATCAATTTTCATTAGTAAAATATCCGACAAGGAAAATTCCACATTCCAAACAATACTGCACAGGAAATAATATCGCCTCGAATATTATCCAATTTAAAATAAATGGAGAATATTTCGCTGCTATATGAATAGTTATAAATAAATTTGTATTTCTGATTTCCCGCCTTGAGATATTAAGAAGTACGTTAAGTACCTTAGTACGAATTTAATTAATTATAAATATGTTTATAGAATTTATATGCAATTTAGGATTTACATCATTATTGTTCAGCTAAATACTCTTATACCTAACTTATTTTCCTTAATATTAGTATTGCAAAGGAATCGGTCGTTACTATTAAATCTCACATTTAACGGATTTAGGTGGCCTCTTACACACTAAACTATCCCACCTGATGTTAACTAGTGATGTGGCCGATGATGGTACGTGTTAGCAAGTCCCTATTCACCGTCCTCAAGTCTGTACTTACTAGACCGTTATAAAACTGTGATAACATGAACTAAATGCAATGATATTAATGGCGGTATGACGTAACAATCAACGTGATTCATTTTACCTTGCATTCGACATTGTTGTGCTCCCTTCCCGGAATTACGTCTAGACTTGTTCGCGATTGTCCCCTTAGACCGATGACATAGCGATAAGCGAAGCGGGAGATACGCTTATTTAATAAGAAAATGCAAAAAAAAACTTTTGTCAGAAGCTTTAAAGAGATTTCCTTATTATGTTACGTAGAAAAACTTGTAACTTTTCATTTTCCTTAAGTTTTTCCTTGAAAAAAAAACATGTTTTTTTCTTTTTTAAAGATATTTTTTTAAGAATCATATGAATAACAACAAACATTTGTATGACAGTAGCAACTGACAAATATAAAGCTTTTGCACACGACTCCATACGCGGGGAATTGTATAAAAACAAAAGCAAGTAGCATATGTGTTCTTCCAGACTATCCACTACATCTATGCCAAATTCTATAGATATCCGTCTAGCCATTTAGGCTACAAACTCTAACATTCATCCATCTAAACTTTCGAAATGATCTTAGTAAAAAGCAAGACATCAATGGAGTTTTGTAATACTGGAATTCTTACAAATGCTGGGAATCACTAGCAAATTTATTTTTCTATACTATTATAATAAAGCGTAAACACACACTTTTTTGTTGCCTAAGATGTCAGCGATTACAGCATATTTTTGAATAATTCTTTTTATTACGTCACGCTTTAGGCTATATATTTTCACGCCATTAAACTTAGGGGGTAAATATTTTGGATAAAAAACTCAAATGTGGGAAAGAGACTATAAGTTGCTGCCAACATCAAGGAAGCAAGGTTACCTTGGTTTGTCATCATGTCATGTTTGCAATTGATACTTTAATACATGTAAACAATAAAATATTCATAATTTAATGCGGATGAAGTCGCACGGGAATAGCTAGTATTAAATAATCAACACTATGTGCTCATTCTTAGCACATGTTGAGCACAAGGCTAGCAGCACCAACCCCACACTAAGAATCCGTCTAGCCGTCGCGACGCTCACCTCTGCAATAGCATTTTTATTGGACTTGAATGAAACGGTTTATTTTAGATAAGATTTAAAAATAGAAAAAAGAACATAACGATTGTTCTTATAACTTAAAATTATGGACTATAAAACTTTGCTTAGCACATTTTTCTTGTTAAATAATTGAGATAACGACATCATCACTTGCCCTTGTCCTTACGGAGGGTCGGCACAGTATATTTCCATATATTTCTATACGTCATATCAATCCAATAGACATAACGATAAAGGATGTTTAATCTTTTGAGTTAATTTTAGAATAACATTGTTTAGGTTTAAATAAAAATTCTCTGTCGTCATTAAAAACCACCTTTCAATCGACGACGTAGTATTAAAAATTTGTCAAACTAGAAGTAAGTCTGTTGAGTCACGTGACACATCGGGAAGTAAATGAGTCAGAAGGTCGGGGTACGCACTTTTTTTCGGTTTTCCCATTTATTAACATAATGTGTTTGTGTGAACTTTTAACACTTCCTGGGTGTAAAGTATAAGCTCTTGAAATAAAAGCTATTTTAAATATAAACTTAACTAATGCAGTCAAAGGGAGACTATCTCTCTCTGTCTATCGATGTCATATTGTCAAAGATTAAACAAACAAAAGCATAACTAAACGGTCATAGATTAAGCATACTAGAGGGGACATTGCTCGTAACCTCTAAGTATAATTTGAGTCCATACCAGCGCACGTTCCTGGAGGAATGACTCACGTGCGTCGCGACGCCACCCCTCCCCTTTATCCCCTCCCCCAGTCTGTCTCCCCGTGACAATGATACGATGCTTATTGTCGACCATGAGTCATACGTTGTATAACTGTTGGTTCGTTCGAGTTGCAATTACTGTCGGATGTCATCCTTATAACTCTATTATGGTCGGTTTTATATAAGGCGTGTTTATAATTGATTTATCCACATCTATGTATATCTATACAATTAAGTTATGAAAACTTTCGTGAAATATTACATCTATACAGATAATAAAATTGAAGTGTCTGTAATATCAAAAGAAATATTCCAATTTTCGGGAACATGTATTTGCGTTGCTGATAACAAAAACTGCATTAAAAAATTTTGTCTGTCTGTCTGTCCGCAAGCCGCGTTTGTTCCGGGTAATCTCCAAAACTGTTGGGCCGATTCCGACGGGACTTTCACTGGAGGGTAGCTGACACATCTAATCTACGAGTATATCTGTACTAATATTATAAAGAAAAAAGATTTGTATTTTTTACTTTTATATATTTTGAAATAACTCAAAAACTACTGAACCGATTCCAAAAATTCTTTCACTATTAAAAAGTTACGTTATAAGTGAGTAACATAAGCTATATTCTTTTTCAAACTTCACGCAGACGAATTCGCGAGCAACAGCTAGTTAAAGCACAATTTAAAGCGAAGAAGGCGAAGAGCAGGCTTTCGTAATTGTTTTTAGTAACAAACAATATTTTTTAACTACTAGCTGTTCCTGTGCGGCTTTATCCCCATGAAACTGTATAAACTTTATTTCAGTTTTTATTTATCAAATTTCCAATTGCAAATGTCAAAATAACCATTACCATAATAAGCTTGTAGTGTAAATATATTTAGCCTAAAGCCTTTAACAGTGGTAGTGCCCGCTTTAACATCTTAGCACGAATGGGCCGGCACGCCCGGTGTAATACGACCACACAAAAGACAGGCGTGAAATGGAAGCAATTCCGTGTTTCGTCTGATGAGTGTGGTGCCGGAGGCCTAATTTAAGTCCCTTTCTCTTTACCACCCTTTTCTTATAAGGAGAGGTTGGGAAGAGGAAGTGGATTTGACGGTAGAGGAGATGCATAGGAAGGGGAAATATCCTCTTTATATGCGTCTCCTCCTCCGTCGTATAAGGGTAGACAACGCATCTGCAATTGCGGATGTCTATGGGCAGCGGTCGCTTCGCCATTTTGGCGATTTCATTATTATGCTGTGATTGCTGACATCCTACGCCACGAAGTAGTCTGTGTTTACGCTTTATTATATTAGTATAGTTAACAGACATTTCAACAACACACAACATACTATGTAAGGTAGTATTTAGATAGAACTTTAACATGTCTGTAGACGTGGGGTGAACAGGGTATCATTACGGGAACAATTGAACCGACACAGCCTCGGGTAAAAAAGGGGTTGAGAATACAAAAGGGTTCATAGAACCTGCAGATAATTAAAATAAGACATTAAAAATGTTTTATTGGACCTAAATGATTTATATCTTGACAAATATCTTGTGAAGAGTTTTCTAAAATAACTTTAAAAAAATGTGTTGTGCTTAGTTGATTTCGTAACCACTTTTGTTAAAAAATAATAAAAAAAATAAAAACCTTTTTATTGCCATCCACAAAAAATTTGTACAGAATTAAACAAATAAGGAACATTTATGAAAATTAGTAATAGATGGCAAAAGGGGAGGCTCAGCTTAACCGATACCGGTTGAGACCCAGTGTCGAGCTGGTTTTTAGCCACCCCCCTTCCCAAGGTGTATGAGGGAGAGTAGATAGTCGGAGGTCGCTTTACACTTGTATCCAAGAAACTTAAAAATGATCGTAACTTAACTTAACTTTGAGACATTGTGTCAATAAACTTATATAGAGTAAATGAGTAAGGGATGATTAATTTGATTAACTTGTCACCGACAGCGCGGCAGCCAAAAATACAAAACAAAACTTTTCTTGAACATTTCTTTGTCTATCTTACTTCTTACTAATGTTATAAATGCGAAAGTTTAGATGGATGGATGGATGGATGTTTGTTAGCGTTTGTAGCCTAAACAGCTGAACGGATCTCCATGAAATTTGGCACAGGTTTAGAACATAGTTTGGAAGAACACATAGGCTACTTTTTATCCCGAGAATAGTTACGGTTCCCGTGGGAATTCTTAATTTATTTTTTTAATGTTTACTCGATCATTCTGCAACGGTTCAACGTATCTTATTGAAATTTGGCACAGATATAAAACAAAGTCTGGAATACACATGGGGTAAGCTTCCTCCCCGAGAAATGTCCGGTTCCCGAGGGATACGTAGCTCTTTGTAAATTATATAGTTCGTATGTTTTCTAATACCACGCGGACGAAGTCGCGGGCAACAGCTCGTATGTTTTATTTGTTTGTATGTTTGTTGCTACGTGGGTGATCGTATGACATGAATTTAACTCGTGTAATTATTATGTAAGAGTTGCAGTAACGCCACGCGTGTGGGTTTAAGATAATGCTGAGTCTGCAGCGCAGATTGCGTTCTCTTGTAGCATACGTATGCAATTATGTCATATTTAATTTACATTGATATATCTAGATACAAGATATGATATATTCAATTGTTTGGATATCGGTCATGATTTTATGAGAATTACGAAACATTATTAAAACGTAGCAAAAAAGTTTTGTGTAAAATTCGAAGAATTGAGTAAATGTTATTTAGTATTTACTTTATATATATAGTAGATATTTAAAGACGGGTCTTATCATGAGCTAATAACTCAAACAATAGTCTTAACTACTAGTGAGGTGATATCTTAACTTTTACATAATACACTCCTACTTCCATCCAGTGACCCAAATTTGGTAACGTTACGTAACCTAGCGCCCTAGTTAGTAGAAAATACTACACGCCATCTGTTGGTCGATACGAGATAATGCTGTCAGGAATACGTAGATCTCACTTTAAACTGATTTTATAGTTTTATTGGCGTTTTGTTTTAATCTATGACAAGGACTCCTATACTGATCTCTATAAATGAATTGATCTTTGACCCATAACTTGGAGTGATTGATTTTGCTTCGTAAAACGCGTGTCAATTTTTTTACAGTTTAGCTATCTTTAATAATGGTTCAAATCCTCATTACTGCCACCAAACGTGATCGTCAAAAATAAATTAGGGAAATTCTAGTAGACACAAGAGACCACAGCATAAAGATAACTATTTTAAGAGATCAGTGCCACCCTACATTAAAAGTATCATATTATTCTTTGGTATTTACGACAAAGAGTAAAGCCCAAAGAAGTATTTAGTATCTGAGAGACAAACTTAATAAATGTTTTAAATACATGTACAAGGACAATGTTTTTATTAGGTTAATTTTATACTCCAATTGTTAGTAACCCCTGGTATCATTTGACCTAAGTCGAGTGACCCATTTTTAAATTAAGTATTTATTGATGTCACATTTAAATTACAAATTAAAGCTACTGCCAGCGTACGTGCATATGTTAATCGTATTTTATTTTTAAAAACAAAATCTTAAACATTGAAAATTTGATTCGTCTCACTTTTTAGTCCCACCATCACCAATAAGGTGAAAGATGAAACCGTTATGAAATGAAATAAGTTCCAACCGTCCCCTCGTCGCTTAAGGTGGGACGGATGAAACTTTTTATCCTCATCTGTCTACATATGCACAGAGCGGGGTGACGGTTGGGAATAATCCAAATATTACCCAACAAATTAATCATTTTTTAAATTCTGCTTTTTGAAACCGCACCTGTACTTAATCACTTAAATAGGTAATATCAATTAACAATACTACTTAAACCTCCATAAGTTGATTGTTAAAATTAAATCATCACATAATTTCTAAAATATGAGAGACAAGTAAACATAAAAATAGTACTAGCGTTTTCTATCCAGTGGACGCTACGAGCCACCTGGGCGATATTTGTACCACGGTTTTTCTATCCGGCGCCCTGAGTCGTCTTTTACTAACTTTTATTTTGTATTGCCGCAAAACAATCGACAGCAAATAAACACGAATAAAATCACTAGAAAAATACTAAAAATTTTATTATTTCCTCTTAAAATTGTTATTTTTCTAGATTTGGTTCAAACCAAAATTTTCTGATATACGAAAATAAGATCATCTCGTCTCCCCCACCTTATTTTGATCTGTTATGAAAAGTGATACATTTTATACATGTAGGTATTTTTCATAAATAAATTTTAAACAATTATTTTAAAAGTAATTTTGTTTAAATTCGTCGTAGATAGGCGGCAACTGGCCCAGTTCCGTCGTATCTAAGTCGTATTGCGCCACCGGCCGACAGTCCCTTGCATAACCGCTTGAACTATTTCGATATACTATTGTTCGGTCCGTTTGGGTAATAGTGTACACATATAGTGTTTGCGATACGGTTCGTTGGACATGCTCTTGAGTTGGTGTAATTATTGGCTGTTAGGTATGTATATTGGTTCAAATGTTGGACAAACTTTGGCCATTGATGTAGAAGGTTACCACACAGACACATTTCAAGACATTTCAATTATTAAGTGTCTACGTTAACCTAACTTAAGTCAGTGCGATTGTCAAATTATACAGTTTAACAAAAGCCTGTTAACCTCCCCGTCTATGGAGGCGCCATAGTACTGTCGCTCAGAGCCCACAGTGCTAAAACTGGTACTACTCATTGCTACATTCCAAATGCCCTTACTGTTCGACTGCCCTGAGAGCATTTAGACATATTGTTTTTATAAGACAGACGATAATCTTAATACAATTGTTAGTTCAATAGAGTTCTACGCTTAGATATGTCTTATTTAACACAATACACAGTGTAATTCAACATTAACAGGCAACAGTATGCAATCAATTTTCCTCCCAGCGTTACCTTGTTACATCACGTTCAATCGCACCTTGAGAGAAGGTATGAACACTTCCGATATGCGGGCATGCACGGCCTTATGCTGTTCCGGTAATATGTCCTTTAATGTTTAGATTCAATGTATAACAACCATAATTTATCTTCCTGGTGTTTGTTGCTATGTTTATCTATTAAAGGCAAGTAAAAGAACACATTCATAAAAAACTATGGTTCTAAATTGAGCAAGTGATGTTTATTATTCACTAGCTTTTACCAGCGACTCAACCCGCATGAAATTTAAGAAAACAATAGTGAGTAACCTATGTGTTCTTTCGAACTATCCTCTACATATACCAAATTCTATTGAAATCCGTTCAGTCGTTTAGGCTAAAAATGCTTACAAACATCCATCTAAACTTTGGTATTTATAATATTAGTATGCAAAGATGTCAACCAAGGATATTTAGATATTTTCTGTTTATTTTTTTTATCTTTTAGTACAACTAAATAATAACAAAGATAATTTTTACTATAATTGTAAACATCATGAGTCTAATATTTAAACTGAATTAACATGTTTATGAAATAAAATTTCCTGTTTTTGTGACCAAATAGTTTTAGTAACTCGCATGAATGCAGTCACGTAGACAAGTTGTAGATGATTTTTTTTACAGTAGGCTTTGTCGCGAATCGACGATAACGCCCCATAAATCTTAAACAAACAAAACTTAGTTAACTGATAGTTTTCTTAAACAGATGTCGGCCAACTTAAACACCATCCCAGCCTCGTCAGTCAGGGTAAGCCAGGATAGTGTTTAAGTGAACGACATTACATCCATAACCCTTAAAATAATTGAGTCTAAAACGCTCGTTCCAAACATACTCCAATACAACATGCTAATCATCTTTACTTACCCTACACTCACTGCAATTGGGTGAATTAACTTTTTTAACTAGCCATCCAAACTTGTTACTTGGAATACGTCCGGAGCGTAACCTCATCGCAATCCTTGTGTATGACGTTGATATTTGGACTCATATGTATTTTTATCTAAAAATACAAAAATGTACATATGCAGGCGAATTATGAACTTCCTTTTGGAAGTCGATAAATAAGCTGTTTTTCTTTTAAAACACAACGAAAACTAACTACATGCATTCAAAATGATTCTTTACTTATTATCACCTTTTTTTTAAAATAAGAATTTGGTAGCTAACGAGCTCCGAGGACAATACTATTTGATCTACAGATGCTTACCGTCCATAAAACGCACGCTTTTTAAAAGGTTTTGATATGATTTGCTGAAAATACCAAACCTATATCATATTAATATTATTAATGCGAAAGTTTAGATGGATGGAATGATGGATGGATGGATGTTTGTTAGAGTTTGCAGACTAAACGGCTGAACGGATTTCGATGAAATTTGGTATAAATGTGGAGGACAGTCTGAAAGAACACATAGGCTACTCACTTTTGTTTTTTTTTAATTCCACGCGGACGGAATCGCGGGTGAAAGCTAGTTTAAATATAAAACAAAACAGTTTTATGTTACCTAACATACGCAGTACTATAGTACAGACGAGCATTACTTAGATAAGACCTACACAAATATATCGTCATTGTTTATTTATAGAACTACTATCATCTCGGCCGTATTATCATGTATCTATTTTTAATACGACTGTACTGCACTGAGTATATTATGAAAATGATTACTTATTGCTTTGGGCCTGTGAATTTCTGTCCGTTAAGAAAAGTATATAGTTAACACCAAATTTAAATTTTGAATGAAAACAGATGAACAATGAATGCAAAACTAGTCAATGTCTGTATCGGAAAATACGTAATTGTAAGCAGTATAATAATTACTTTATAATAATATCTCACGAAAGCTTAAACAATTCAATTGGCTTTGCATTAGCCTTTCTAAAGCCCTTTTTTGCAAGATATACTGTTGACAAGAAGTGAAAGGTCATCTTCTTACCCTTTTTCTTACGGAATATTAAGGAAAGATACAATAAAAATTAATTTAAAACATCTTTAGCAACAAATTATTATGAAACAATGTTGCTTAACATCATTGTGTTATTTACCAGCCTATTTCCGCTTACCAATAAACAAAAGATTACGAGAACTGAATCACAATCATTATAAGTTAGTTTCCATTGACTAATAATTTGTATACAAATGTATTGACATCTCATTCATTCTCTTTAAGAAAAAAAGGGACAACTACGTGTTAGATCAGTACAGTTGTAGGGTAACATACTATTAACATTTATGTAAGACAATTATATGTCCCTGTCGCCATTAAAAATAGAACTACCAAGGCAACGTCCTTACTTCATACGAGGAAACTTTAGTTATCATAATATCGTACTAAGAGCGGTATCATCTTTGACTAAGCTAGTGCAACTGTTGTGCGATTGTCGATTGTTTTGCAGTTAATTCAACTGTTTAGTTCCACATTTAAAAAACGAGTAGTATACACACCTCCATATAAACACAGAGCAATCAAAGTAAGACTAAACAGTTGTGGGACAGTTTAGTTCCAGGTGCACGGTCAAATATTATTAATGCGTAAGTTAGACGTATCTTAAAAACGACTTAACGAATCTTGATGAAGACACCTTTAAAACATAATCTGGAAGAAGATCTAATTCCGCGTGAACGGTTACGAACAAAAACTACTAAATCCATTAAAACAAACATTTTAAATTGTACCTTAAATCGCTCTCAGTAATCTACGTCGATTATCAAAATAAGGGGGCGTCCATAAATTACGTGAGGTGTTTAAGGGGGGGGAGGGGGTCGAGTCAAATCTCATCTAATCTTACATTGCAGAGAGGGGGGTCTCGTCAAATATCACCCATTTTTTTCTGATTAAAACAAAAAAAAATATACTATTATGGTCCATTTAATCCAGATTGTACATTTTGAAAAATCTCACGTGAGATTGGGGGATGGGGAGGGGTTCAATAAAATCTCACGACATCTCACCAGGGGGGGCAGAAAATAAAAAAAAACACCTCGCGTAATTTATAGACGCCCCCTAAACGCCTAACTTTTTTAACTAAAAGTTATAAGAAATTACATTATCGAAATAGTTACGTAAACATTTATAACTTTTAAGTATCAACTATTCTTGAATAAAGTTAGGGAGGTATTGAAACGATTACAATTTTCTTTTCATAAGAAATAAAGGCCAAATGATGTAAGATTGTGAAAATAGTATATTATATTAATAACTTATATTACTTGAAGTTAAACAAAGTGTTTGCTGAATGTTAAAGAATGACATAACAAAAGTGGAAACAAAATAAAGTTAGTTTGTTCAGCTTACGTAAGAGTCATGGCCAAGGTTGCTGTTAATGTCTTGGAGTGTGACTGTACGGAATGCCGTCATGTTTTTATGTGGCTACAAATATACTTATCGTATTGAAAAACAACTTCAAATAATTTAGTACTTATTTTTAATATGTAAACATTGTCAGAATTAAAAAAAAAACTCAACGACATATTTTACTTTATCTCTAGAAATTTTAGGAACAGCTGGCCTAAAAGGCTTCTATCTCATAGAGCGTTTGCAAGCAAAGTTTTTTGAACATGAAAACACGCATTTCTTTAATGGAATACTTTTATAAAACGCATTTAACCAGTAAACACCCCTATTCGTTTAAAAAAATGGGCGTATCTGATTTGCAGTAAATACAAATTTAAAAGCCTGTCCCACAATTTGTATTGTAAATTGTCAGATAACAATTCAACGAATAAAATATGGGAAAGAAGTATTGGATTCTGGTACTCTATCTGACAGTGACGTCACTTTCAATCTAACTCCATCAGTCAGTGGTGGAACAGGGCCTAAAAACGTAAGCACCAGTAAATATAATGTATCTAGTATTACCGTTCAGCAAAATTCCTAGAACTGTTTATTTATATATCTCTTACATTGTCTATGTCATTAGGTCAACTTTTACTTATCACAATAATGATAATTTTATTTTCATACATAACTGTCTTTGCAACATTTACCGTCACCAACTAAGGTCAGCCATATTGCTACATAGCCCTTCTCTTTTCAACGACAGAAAAATAACCTATTTAAAACATTATTAATATTATTACAATCAAAGATTTGTAATCTATAATAAATGTTATAGATTTAAAAAATATTACTATAAAGGTATTCAAAAGTGATATAATGTTTGTAATAGAATATGGTCCTTCTAGCCGGATACAGGAATAGTTTACCATATAGGTAAAGTAATGGAAGCTGGCATTTCGCAGGGTAGATCCCATTGCCCAACGTAAATCGAAAGGAGCCAGACGTTACTCCAAAACGCCTTGACACGGCCGCTCCTTTCCTAAGTCGACATTTGACGTTTCGCAAGCCACCGACAGCGCCACGCTGTTCGCTTGCTGTATCCTTGAGGTTTGCGTAAGCAGTTACTTCACCGGTTACGGGTTGTTACACCTCGGTGATAGATGGCGTGGTGTTGGATAAACGTTTATGAGGACATCTTATGTTAACGTCTCCTATCAATGATAGAAGCGTTGCTGGAGTTTCTTCCGCCACTTCTTCTCCCAGCGCTAACGCTTTCCGAAGTGGTAGTAATGTTAGATGTATTAATAATTATAATAATGATCAGATAGCAGCAACCGATCAAGTCGAGGTTCGGCCCTCTCGGGCGCCCTTGAATCGGAATGCTAAACGCGTATTGAGTGACAGCCCAAGCCGAGGTCCCCCCTCGGGGGCCCTTGTGCCTAGTCACTCCATGGAGCGTCCACCGAAGCGATCTAAGAGCTCGGTGGCCTCCCAATCCGGTAATAATAACGAAGTAACGGCTCGTGCCGAGGCTCCTGAGGGAGCCCTCGAGCTCAGTTACTCATAAACGAGGTTTAGGCTAAGCGCCATCTGCGCTCGGCCACCTCAAGCCCGGTGAATCTGTAAATGCCTCCTCAAGGCAAACAGTGGCCATTCAGTCACAAAAAAAAAAAAAAAATATATGTTAACGGTTAATCACATGTTTACACATACGAAGACCACGTCACAGTTTTGAACGGGTACCTGCCTACTGAGTAGACTCATTGAAATTTTTATCTAGAATATCCTAGAATTTTAAATCAGATTAGTATTTATCAATGATTAGAAGGATTTGAATTAAACTTGAAGCAAAATTCTTCTGCAAGTCAATCCAAGCTATTTCCTGATCATACCAGAACCAATGAAACTCCCTATTCTTTGTCCTCTATAAAAGATTACGTGACTCAGGTAACTGGTTAAAATCATTCAAAACTAAATAATACCACAGATATTATTACATTAATATCAGCAAATACAATAACAGTATCAAAATTAATTCTGATTAGGTCAGTATTGCGGCCGATTTCATAACTGGCATTACTGGCACAAGTTACAGCTTGCAGTAACCAGTACTTAACGTCAAGGTTGTCACACGCAACGTGGTAGGCAGAGTTGATTGACTCGTGCGCCACGTAGAGAGGAACGACCTCAAGTTAATGAACTGATTTTTATTTCGTAGTCGCTGTCCTCTTGATATATTACACAAGTTCAATATGTGGGTCAGAGATTTAACTATGACAGTTTATTTCTTAATTTATTGTTATCAGTCAAGAACGTTCAAATTCCAGATTCCCCTGTAATTGGCACTCATCGATAGCAGTCATCCAAAGTCGCTTGTTTATTCTTACATAAAACTATCCGACCTTCAAGCAATTTCACAAATAATGTACTATTTCTGAGGAGAAACAAATGCAACACCTATAGTGTTTAATATTGAAATGTTTGCGAAAACTTTTCCCGACTAAATTACCAAATATTGTACAAATATGCAAAATTAAAACATAACACAAACGATATTTCAAATTTAGAAATTGGCGAAACCATTTTCGATATCAATGGACAATTAATTAGTAACGGATTAAGCGTAACAATGAGATATTGCGATTTGGAACAAAAAGCAGTCGTAAGATTACAGACAGTACCGTGGAGTGTTGCTTGGTAAAGCCTCGCTTGCAAACATTGAGTTTGGCAAACATTGTTTGGCAAACACCGCCGAGGGTCGGAGTTGCGATTTGACTTGCGAAATATATGCATTTGTTGCAAAAAGTTTCATTTGTCTACGTGTGTTGCTTCGCCTTTTATTACAATTTCATTACATAAGGTGTACAATTTAATAGTTTCGTTAGATGTTGGTCAGTACTTAGACAATTTTGGGATAAACGAATAAAAAAATTAACATAACATTTAAAAAATTTAATAGCATTTTGTACAGCGATGGTTACATTCATCACGTGGACAATGTTTCACTGAACAAAATTCCTTTGGACAAATAGACTTTGCCGTTTCCATAGAGTAATACATTTGGGTGTCACATTGAGGTGGACAACCAGCACTACACTGTGGGTTATTTCCGTAAAATCCAGAGTTACAAGAACTCTCAGATGCTGTGTTTATAGGTATACATATAGTAGTTGGTTTACTGACGCATGAGCAGTCTGCATTGCTTGATCTATGACAGTCTTTGGAAATGTACAGCCCTTTAGGGATATCATCACTGCAAGATACAGGCCCGTGAAGATAAATAGGTCCGTCGTAATTTTGAATTTGTATAGATGTTAATGGTTCCATCCAGGATTTCCTTATGATTGCCTGAAAAATAATGTGTGTGATTTTATATTTCAAATTCATTATTATCTTCCTCCTTATCCTACTCCTGTAGCGGCGCAACAGGTTTTTGTCCTCCACATAACTGTATCATACGTCAACTCAGTCATCACTCCCTTTTTGATCATGTCACCTTTCACGCAATCCATTCATCTCTTTCTAGGTCTACCCCTACCGGTGTACCACACTCATAACTAACGTTCTCCTTGTGACATGCGATTCCCTCCTCATAGTACTTAATTTAATTTTGAATTATTTAATAAAAATACTTACATGAAATACAAAGCCGAATATCAGCAACTTCATGTCGATTGAATTTCAAGTAACTGTTTAATGGCTTTTTGTCGTTATATACCGTCGAAAATTATCAAATATCAGATCGTTGCAAGTTTAATTCTGAGAAAATTTTCGATTAAATGTAATATTAACACGTCGATTTGGATATTATCGTATCATGTCAAAGTCTTACAAATATATAAAGAAAAAATGCAATATTGTGTTTTTTTTTTGTGAATTCTGTGACAATATTACACGAAGTAAGGGAAGTCATTGGCTCCTTTAATACAATGAAACAATCAAGTAAAGGAGCCAAGGATATATAATTGAACAAAATACCGAATTTAAAATTAAAATGTGAAAAAAAATGTGTGAAATGTATTTGTAAAATTGTATTAGGATTGTAATATTGTATGTTTGTATAAATAAATAATACGTAACGCATTCCCTAATTAAATAAAGCGGCTAAATATAAAAAAAGCAAATAAAAAATTGATACACCGAATATTAGTTACTTAAATAAACATTAACAAACAACGGATCAACATTCGATAAAAAAAACTCGGTCATATAAACGCTGACAGTAAAAAATATATCTTAATTGACGTTTTTGACTGATAGTCCTACAAATACAGGTAGGTATGTGTCCTTATTTTAATGTTTTTAACTAAATATGTTTAAACCATTACATCATTGTTTGTCATAACATAAAATCAAGATATGTTTTGTAAACCATCTGTATTTATTCGCCATTATTTTGTACGTCCGCCCTTCAAACTCGTTCGTCTTTCCTGTTGCTCTTGAATTTTAAACAGCTCAAGAATATGTTTGCACGGTCGTTTATGGCTAATTTCCTTGATTCAAAAAAGACATATACAAATTGGTAGACAATATAGCGGGCGAAAAAATACAAATGGATACCAGAAAGAATAGTAGAGCAAAGAAAGTGACGGGTCACTTCTTTACCAAAGGTGACCTTCCCCGTGCTCTGGTATGGGTACTAAGCCACGGAAAAGGTCATCTTTGAGATGGACTGACCAGAAGAACGACTGTAGTCGTCCCCTTGAAACACTGTACTAAAATGGCAGCAATAAGGGGGGAGTGGCGGCTGCTTGTCAAGCTGGTCACTGTTATTGAAATGTCCATGACCAGTATGAAAATACTGCAACTACAAAGAAGAACAAACATTTCTTCCTTCAGAAGAACTAGATCTGGCAAAATAATAATCACATTCAAAAACAAAATAGTACATAAAATTCCAATCAACAGTAAACATGACTTACTTCCTTATTTACGTATTTATAAACTACTAGCTTTTGCCCGCAGCTCCGTTTGCGTGGAATTAAAGAAACAAAAGTGAGTAGCACATATATTCTTCCAGGCTATCCTCTACTTCTATAGCAAATTTCATCGAAATCCGTTCAATCGTTTAGACTACAAACTCTAACAAACATCCATCCATCCATATAAACTTTCTCATTTATAAAATTAGTATGATTTTATTCAGTGTTTAGTACCAAAAATGGGATTATTGCAACTGCTTATTGTTTCGAAACAAGAGCGATAAGTACTCCATTAGAGTAACTTTCGTTTACATTTGAGCAGAACATTTGCAGCAAAAGTCGTGATAGATCAGGGAGGAGTGAACCTGCCACAATTTGAATCGTAGGTAAGGTCTGATTAGGGTGTGTGCACACTTAAATTTACACGAATCACTTTACTTTCAAATCATTCATTTACTTCTTTCCTCATTGTAAAGTATTCAGGAATTTTCCGCACAACTGTCTTTTGTTTTCAAGCAGTTAATTCCAATTGTCTTTAAAAACTAGTTAACCAGGCTTGTATTTATTTTCATCTAATTCTTCTTGAAGGCAACATAATACACAAAGAATAATTTGATTCGTTTCTTTGATTCCTTTCATAGTACCTACTCTTGAATTTTTAGTCTCTGGTACTTTTATTTGACAGAGAGATGATATTTGGTTTTCATTTTAAAAAATTCACTACTTCTTATTAAATAACAAAACAGGTAGCACATACTGATGTAAACGCAACTTAAATTCAGTATTTTAGAATTGATCGGATTAACTGTTTCATTGTGACCTATGGCAAGAGGTTAAACCGCTAAAATAGACCGCCGCCTTTCAGAAACTATTGTTGATGTTGCAACTTCAAATGAACGAGAAATCATAGCTTAAGAATATAAGAAAATACACACGATCTTGGAATGAAAGAAACTATTCTAGCAGCATTACTCTTCTAAAGTTCACAACATTGTATCGATGTGGGGTCGGACGTGGGTAAGAGTGGCACAGAAGAATAAAGAAGACTCCTATCTAGCAGTTAGACAACAAAATCCGATGACGAAGATATATAGGACTCTATTTTGTGCTCTTGTGTTAAGTAAACATTTTTTTTTAATATGTAATCAACATAACCCAAACGTATGTATAAAAATATTCCATTACAAATATAAACGTTTCATAATTAAAAAAAACATGTAATGTTAAAACCGATTGCAAAGTTATTTGCAAGTTCTTTAGCTATAATTAAAGGCGCTTGCACACTGGTTACATAATCATGCACCAGTTACCGATCTTCACCTTGGCACGGTGATGTAACACATGTCAAGGTTTGGACCGGAGACCGCTGTGCTGCAACGTTTGTTCGCTTTACTCTTCGAGTTTTGCAATTTTACTGTCATTTATGAATCTATAGATATTAACCTCGGAATATCTAATACGATGATAATTAAAGCAACTATATATTTAAAGCATGCTTTGGTATGGAATACTTAACAAACCGCTTTCTATGAACAATTAGTAACTTTGAAGAGCGCAATCCGCAATGCGACGTAGTTTAGTTATCTACTAATTTAGTTAATATAAATGATATTGCTAAATCTAAACTATTATAATAAAGGGTAAACACACACTTCTTTGTTGCCTAAGATGTCAGCAATTACAGCATATTTTTGAATATTTTTTTTTTAATAAAAAGCCCTACACTTGCGTCACGCTTTAGGCTATATATTGTCACGCCAATAAACTTAGGGGTAAATATTTGGGATAAAATCCCTAATGTGGGAAAGAGACCATAAGTTGCTGCCAACATTAAAGTAACAAGATTACCAAGTTTTGTCATGTCATGTCAGTTTGACATTTGCTATTGATCATTTGATAAATGTATACAATGAAATAAAATTTTCATTATTTCATGCCGATGAAGCCGCACGAGAACAGATAGTGTGTAACTAAATAAGAGAATCCTAAGTGTTTTAAGGTGACAAAATATAGATTTATTGTCTGTTTGACAAAAACAAATGTTTTTACCATAGGTATCGGTATTACAAGTTTAAAAAATGTATTTCAACTTGAATTGTATAAACTTATCTTAGTAACAATTGAAAATTTCAATAAAATATATAAGTAAATGTAGTAGTATATAGGGTAGTCTGAAATAACAATAATTGTAGGATGCTGGATTTAAATTACAAAAATCATTTGTTACATGATTGTTACATTAGTTGTTTTATAGTTTGCAAATATTTTCTATCTCTAATCCAATAAAAGATTATTCTTGACGTGAATATGAATATTTCGGTATATTTACACATCGGTTGGCTCTTGTGTCGCAACGTATCGCCGGATTGCGCCACGCTACATACGATTTCATGAAATGCAACACGTGTGGAAACGTGCCGATCGTTATTCTTAACATTTTACATTATTTTTATTATAATTCGCATAGTAACAGCCAGATGCGATCTAAATTTTCATGCAATAAAAAGTGTTCTAATATGGATGCATTGTTTAAAGGGAGTAAATGCAGACATTTAATACATAAAGAAGGAAAAGCAAACTGTAGAATTACAATAAGCTAGCATTGGTCGATAGTCATGTACCAAACAAGTATAACATTGTAAATAAAAGTGACACTTACCAACTCGATACCCCGTTCACCGTCTGCAGTCTAGACCGCTGTCAGTGTCAATCGATGGAAGTTCTGTCAAAAGTTACGATAACGATGCTGCCCAGCTGAAATACAAATGCAAATATTTTATTGTTAAGATAATGTGACAATTATACAGATATACTTAAAACTATGTATACATCACACACATCATTGTAGCAGATAAAATCCTTGACACTACAAAAAGCTCTCTGGATCAGCCAGGACTTGAGTTTATTTTTAAACGACGCGTGATGCTTCCGTATGCACTGATTCCCGTACACGATAAAATTCGCATCGTTATTAGTGCGAATACGAAACCGAAAAATCAACCTTGTTCTACAGCAGACTAGCCCGATGTATGACGCACACGTCTCTGCATGACCGCGCCCGGCCGAACTGGAGAGATTTTAAACCTACCCTCTTTTACGTGAGAATAAAAATGAGGTTACACGCAATAATCAAAATAAAAACCTATAGTTCACCACTAAATGACAAACTTATATAATCTATGCTGAACGAGTGGCATCCATAGTTTCAGTCAGTAAGAACGATAAACATTGATTCTTGGAATAACCAAGAGATAAGGGGAGACAACATTATCAAACAAGAATGTCTACAAATTAAGATTTTTAGTTAAAAATATACTTTTCTTTATAACAATGAAAAGATGAGATAATTTGTTGAACGCTAAACCGCAAGGTATTGCTTGAATGTATTAGGTCATTTAAGTGTCCGTAATCACGATGACCATCTGCCTTGAAGACTTGACCTCTGTCATTATTACACACATCAAATACGTGTCCACTTAATATTTGTTAATTAAATACGTCAAATCAAATATCAACAAGTGTTTCCGTTAAAGGGCAAACTGGAAGTAATAATTTTACTGTTTAAAGGTGACTTACTCGTTCCAACGTAATTATTGTATAATTCCGTTAATTTTGTCATGTTTTGTAAGATATTTCTCTATCGCCCACTAACGAGCGGCTCTTGTATGCGTTGTAGTGATTGTTGGAAATCCGACAGTATTGTAAATGTCTGATTGAAATACTTAAAGCTTAATAAAATTTGAACCCTATGTAAATTTATGCAGAATTCAAATTTTGTTTAACATCAGCTATTGGTAACTATAATTTTATCGTCTATAATATTAAGGGAAATAATGAAAATAATTAGACATTTTATTTAAAACCTTATTAAAAATGATAACAGCAACATGCAACGGCAGGATTGCAACAGGTCAACTAACTTTGTGGCGAAATAGCTCTGGAAGGTCTACAGTTCGTTTACTATTCAATGGTGCAACTTTACAAAATTAAATAACTTTATATAAGGTTTGAAGATTTTGTAAATTCTCTCCTCATAGATCGCATTATGATTGAACAACGTTTATATAAATGTAATTGTTTATTAGGTCATCAAAAAATATCTTGACTTCACTAAAATTAACACAAGTTGCAAAGAAAACCATAGCTAACCAAGATTCATTACTTTCAAAAGCTTTTTAACATTATAAGCAAAGTCCAAGTGCAGTTTAAAATTATGATTGTAAATTAAATTCATTCTGCACTACAATTGGTCGTATGTAGTGTAACACTTATATGTATATCCACAAAGTAGGCGTGAGGTAATACGGTGTATGTGTTGATGTTGACATATCTACGGAACTAGCATTTCGACACAAAAATCTTTGACCATAGATAACCGGACTAGGCAAAGATTTGCTGTTATATTAACTATATTATATTTGTCGTGAGGTCATTTAAATCATACTGCTAGCGTCCAATCGCATCACTATTACAGCGAATTTAATATATTTGCCCAATTACTATAAATTATGTACATAAGGAAAAATTAAAAATCTTTATGATTACACAAAAACCACTCACGCAAGCGAGATTAGAATTTATTGTTCGTTTCTATTTGGTATAGGAATGCGTGGATAACAGGTCCTGTCTCTTAACAGTCATAGTGCACAAATAATGCAGCCATTCCCGCTAAATTCTGACTGAGCGATCATTATAATTTCGTTAAGTAAAGGTTAGATAATATTTTATTGCTATGCAATGTTTTGTCTTACTATTTGTGTTTGGAAATCAACTACGTTTGTGTCTGTAATGTTAGTGTTAGGTAATTTATTATTATTACCAAAAGTGTTCTTAGATTGCGTTGAACGAAATAATAAAGATTTGTACCATGATTAAGGAATTCAATTATTAAGAACTGGAAGTTTATATAAAAACAATAACTGCGGATACCTTTACGTTACAAGGAGGATTATCTAGTTAAAAATTTACTGCAGTAAGTAGACAAGGGCATTTAAATCTTACAAACAAGTTGTTAAGATCAATCAAATTATTAAATAAAAAATACACGAATAACAATAAAATAAAGCAATATACGGAACCCCTAACAACTAGAAATCTATAACAATTAACTAACCGTCAAGTACGCATTTTACAGTAAAACCTCGATAAGTTAAAGTCCAAGGGAAACACAAAACTTAGAGGTTTTAAGTTATCAAGGGTCTATATTGTAGAGGTTTTGGGCTCTGATGGGAAGGGAACATATTACTTTTGAAGTTATAGAGGTTTTTAAGTTACCGAGGTTTGAGTTATCGAGGTTCTACTGTAAAAATACTTCGAACGCTTACAACTCTTAAAGCGAAAATGACGAAAACGATGTTACAGATTTCATTTTGTATTAAAAACTGCTATAAAAAATATAATTTTTGATGTTTTACAAACAGCTGCAATAATTTTAGATACGGTTATTACACCGACTGGAGGTACCTCCCAATTTAGTAAGATAAAGAAATCTTTGCATTCGTAATCATATAATAATAATAGCAACACCATATCTTGTACAAATTTATGGATTTGTCCATTAAAAATTACATTATAATTTGAAAGAAACACATGCAAAAACACTTTGTTTCTTTCTCATTGCAAAAACGAAGTTATCAATAAGTTCGTCTTCAAAGAGTGAAAGTAACGATTAAAATATCAAAATTATTAAAGTTCAATGCGATTTAACAAGTTGCCCACCACTTGATATTTCTGCTTGTATTCTTGCCATAAAATACATAAATAAATCGATTAACATATGACAATAATGTCTAAATTACCTTCCTTCCTGATATAATCTAATTTTAGCCTACCTGCAGAAAAAAGTGTTACGTTTCGCTTTGCTCCCGTATAAATTCCGTCCAAAACTAATCTGTACTACCACTGAAAAGATGCGAGTAACCTTCACTTTTAATTTTAAATTCGGAATTTTATTTAATTATATATCCTTGGCTCCTTTACTAGGTTAATTCCCTCTATTAAAGGAGCCAATGACTTCCCATACTTCGTTTATCATATAATAATAAGCTTATAACAGAAAACTAAAACAATTAAAAATAAATCCCAGATTGTTCATAATCATATGAAGTCTACTAGACATTGCGATTTCAAGCCGAATCGATATTTCTAATCGATAATCTTTCGAAACAGCACCGGAAAGTACAAACCAAGGACAATTTTAATGTGCCGCGAGATCCGTAACGTAACAGAATGTGCAATCGATGCAAAATAGCGCTCGAAAAACTTGTTTCTTTACAAAGCTTATTATGTAAAGGCTCGATACGCAACTTAGCTGTGTATGTAACTTTAATTCAGGGTGAAGACATCTTTATTTAATAATAAAATGTGTCTTCATACTAACAACATTATCTCGTGACTTGCGGTTCATTTTAACAAAACACATTAATAAAATTTAGAAAAAATAACTCATGTGGACATTGATTAAGAACATTCATAAATAATTTCGTTGTTTTTATATGAAAAAAAAAAAAAACAATTTTTAATTTTATTTTTATAATTACCTTTTTAGTTTGTATTAATATGGATAAGCCGAAACTAATATTATGCAAAGTAACATTACATTCGTGTAGTAATCAGGTTAAACTATGTGCCAATTTGTGCAATACACTTTGCAACATTGGTCGCGATAAATTACATTGCGTACTTATTATGAAATTATTGTATACGGCAATTGTTGTCCTACAATGCCGGCAGTGTATGTATATTTCCGATTGTTTCGCATTTACGAAATGCGTGCACGTTTTTGTAATATATTTAATTATTTTATACGAAACAGTTTCGAGCTAAATAAGGCTTGGAACACACACTCAAATAGCTGGCACTTGTATGCCATGTACTGACATTGAAGTACCTTTTTATAGTATCGGGGGGAAATTGCCAAAAAATATCCATCCTTCTGGGGAAAAGACAGGATTATATCTGGCTTGTACCCACTATAACCCCCTCGGTGGCCAGCTTCTAGTGAGATGAGATACGGGATCTCCGTGGAATTCACCGGAACTTTACACATAATACGGGTTATTGCTAAAGGTTTCGTAGCCTCATGGCAACATTCCCGGCATCATTTTGATGGACGATCCTCACCCTCACCCTTATTGACAGTGACTTCAAGGTGGTATTGAAGTAGCAAGCACGATATAATTAATCTTGTGACACCTACGTACTAGTTGATGGAGGGATCGAAAGGATAACACTGTCGCTTTTCTAAGTGCCCGATAATATAGTCTATGTCTAGACCTAGGTCTATCGGCTAATACTTATAGTACTTGCAGACTTTTCGCTACATTCTTTACATTTCTAATAAATCTATTATTGCAACCTTGAATATAATTATTAGTAACAAAGCTATAAACGTAATTCTGTAATTACTAAGTCATCACGAAGGCTAAAAGGTCTTACGTAAAGTAAGCCCGTAAACAAGGTAATATTACATATAAAATGCACTGCAGAAAAATAATTATTAAGTTTTTTATAGTCACGCGTGGAAATCCTTACTAGACACGTGTTATAACTAACGTGACTGGTAGTTGAGCAAATTATAGTCAAATGAAGTTAACTGACCCGGTTAGCGCAAACTTAATTATGACTAGCGTCCCCTATCAATATAAATTATACATACTACTTACAAGTAGCTGTATCGTGTCTTTATTTGTCATTTTTTAAGTAGGTTTTACATTTCTAAAAGAACTAATAAGATGGAACTAAAGTGTGACAGCAGTGCCGCTTACGGGCCAGATAAGTTTGCCGCACTATAGTTTTCCAACCGTTGTAGTCTAGACAATGTTTTGCATAATAGATTTAACCGTAGGACTTCACAGCTGTGACACTTGTATTAATACTGTTGTCTCTGTTTTGTCAATGAGAATGAAAGAGACAAAGTAAATATGAAATAATACGAATGTTAATGCGATGGAATTCTACGGTAGTATAGAAGTGAATACTGCATACACACATTTATGTGCGATATATATTTGTAATATAAAATTATTATCAACAACATTTAGGGCCTGTCCCACCACTGACTCGTAGAGGCTCATATAGCTTAAAAATGACGTAACTGTCAGATAAGGGAACAGAATCCGATATTTCCGTCAAACATTTTACACATTGGATTATTATCAGACAATTTACAATTAGGTGGGACCGGCCCTTAGCTTAATACTGTTAATTTGTTAATGTCAATGGTGACCTCATTCCATACGTTGTCACTCGTAAATACAAAAATGATAGACTTAAAAGTGTTAACTAAAAATTAAGATGATTTAAACTTTTATTTGTTTTTGAAATAAAAAAAAACTACAGTATGTTCAAAAATTAATAATATTTTATACCACTAGGGCAACATTCGTTACGATAATTCTAAACTATACTCTTTTCTATAACTAATATCATAAAAAACTATTTAACTACGTAGTAGTCTTTGACTCCAAAAACCAAACAAAAAAAGGGACCCACCTGCAAGCATTACTGCACTTTCGGATAAAAAAAGAATTGTCAAAATCGGTCCACTAGCGGCGGAGTTATGCCGTAACACACATAAAAAAAATAAAACATACAGACGAATTGAGTACCTCCTTCTTTTGGGAAGTCGGTCAAAAAAAGAATCACATCTTATTTCGTACACATAAAATAAACAAGAATTGAATTTTATCTTCAGTGTAATAACAACAGACACTATCTAGAGCAAGATCCAGAAACAATAGTTTTAGAACAAACAAATCAATAAGGGGGGATCGACCTTGTATCCCCCTCTGACGCAAGCCACACGTGAACCGAGGCCGAGCCACGTGCTTCTGTTATGTAATTACGTAACAAGCTTAGAATACTTGTAGCGAAACGTGCCGGAGGTAACAGGCCATGTAAGCAGGAACGATGACCGAGCGAGCTAACCGTGGTCAGGTAACTACGACTTATATGACCTTGAGAAGAATATTGGTGTACGTATATTTTGAGAACTAACTGTTCCCGTACGGCTTTATCCGCATGAAATTATAAAACCTTTATTTAATTGTTTACATTTGTCAAATTCTCAATTGCAAATGTCAAAATTACTGTTACCATAATAACCCTGCTTCCTTAATGTTGGCAGCTAGTAGTTTATGGTTCTTTTCCCGCGTGACGTTTTTTCTTTTCAAATTTCTTTACCCCTAAGTTTATTAGCGTGAAAATATATAGCCTAAAGCGTGTCGTTAGTGTAGGAATTTTGATGCTGTAATTGCTCACATCCTACGTCACGAAGTGCGTATTTAGTCTTTTTTATATGAGTATAGAAGTATAGATGAAGTTAAAGGGGTTTCAAAAGTGCTCTAAACCGCTTCGAGTATTATTGGAAAAAAATGTTCATGTGGGAAAGGGACCATAAACAACAAGCTGCCAACATCAAGGTATAGTTATCCAATGTCAAAGGCTTTTGTTGTCATTTGTGCATTTGGAGTTTGAAATTTGCAAATATATACTATAAAATTATTTTTTTTTTATAATTTCATGCGGGTAAAGTCGCAGGGGTACAGCTAGTTGTGGATAAAGATAATAGGTTGAAATTTATATGATACTGCAACGTGATTTCTTTTTATATTATCACGTGTACTAACAAGTTGGGTTACGCTTCGGGAAACAGATGACACGTTTCATAACTTGAAAATAAAAAAAAAAAAACAATAGACGTGAGTTCAATCTTATGAATGCATTACTTTAATTATTAAAATTTTCAACGATGTACTCATTGTTTATAACAACAATGAATATGTGGAAAACGTCTTCATCTGCGTCTCAGGCTTAATAAAAACGCACAGGGATTTAAAATACGAACTTTATTCCTATGGTTTAAAGTTGTAATCACTTTGAAGGAGATTAAACCTATCGTATGTTAGTCCTTACTAACGTAACAACCTAAATCTCAGTGCAAAATTACAAATCACCAGCAATTATTTCATCTATATCTATACTAATAAAGAGGAAAGATTTGTATTTTTAGATTTTTGTATTTTTATATGTATTCGATTCACGTAAAAACTACTAGGCCGATTTAAAAAATTTGTTCACCATTAGAAAGGTAATTTATCTGTGAGTATAGGCTGTATTTTTTATTGTATTTTAATTTTACGCAGGTGAAGTCGCGAGCAACAACTTGTTATATCAAAACTGTTTTTTAGTTAAAATATTCGATTTATTCATGGTAATAAGAAACAATTTATCATAATATAATGTTATATAAGCGTACGTCTGTCTAAACAAGTAATATAACTATAAAACATAATTATAACGAGCGTTACGGCCGTCACGCGGACAAACATGTGTCTATATGTAAATAAGGAAGCATTACTAATTACATAGTAAATTTACTATTACATGACTTATTTCCAATGCCGATAAGGATAGCAAAGTAACACTAGCTTTCGACCGCAGCACCGTTCGCGTGGAATTAAAAATAACACAAGTATTGTGTTCTTCCAGACTATACTCTAAATCTATGCCAAATTTCTTCGAAATCCATTATGTAGTTTAGGCTACAAACATCTTAACATTCACATTTCTTATATTAGTAAGAGTAAGATTAAATACAATAGAGCGTCGGTGGCTCAGTGATTTAAGCACTTGACTTGTAATCTACAGGTCTTGGGTTCGAAACCCGCCGTATCAATGTGATTTTCGATTTTATAGAATTTTCATATGTACATAATTTACCCGACGTTCTTACGGTGAAGGAAAACATCGTGACGCCTGCACATATTGGCGAAGAAATTCAAAGATGTGTTTGAAGTCAACCAACCCGCACTTGGCCAGCGTGGGTCACTATGGCCTAGTCACCCTTTACTTAGGGTAGGCTCCGAACCCCTCGGTGGGGACTTATAGTGAGCTGGTGATGATTAAATTAAAAGTTTTAACAGTAAATATTTATTACAAAAAAAACACATGTAAAAAAAACAATTAAAAAAGCTAACACAATATTGGTTAAAAAATTAAAACATATCATAAACCAGTAACAGTAACCAATTTAAACTTTATTAGACGTAAAATATATTTTTGCTGAAAACACTAGAAATTGTTAAATGTCTATTGAAGATCTGATACAAACGTGAGGCTGTCAGTTGCACGTACGACACGACACGTGCCTGTGGACACAGGTGCCCCGTTCACGTGAGTCAATGGAGCTTTACCGTACATATTGTGTTGTATAACAATCCACGTTTATGGAAATTTTGATATACTGGAGCAATTTTGTATAGAAAATGTTTATCTCTTTATTGTTTCTGACAGACATTGCTAAGTTTATTTATTAATTTACTAATATTATAAATGTGAAAGTTTAGATAGATGGATGTTTGTTAGAGTTTGTAGCCTAAACTGCTGAACAGATCTCAATGAAATTTGGCAGACATGTAGAGGATAGTCTGGAAGAACACATAGGCTACTTGGTTTTGTTTTTTAATACCACGCAGACGGAGTCACGAGCGAAAGCTAGTAATATACTAAAATATGTAATGCCATTTCAACTTGAGCCTTACCATAAAGACCTTGGTGCTTTAAATACATTTTAGCTTTTTTATATTATAAGATGGCAAACGAGCAAGTGGCCACCTGAAATTGCGAAGCGACTGCTGTCCATAGACATCCGCAATTGCAGATGCATTGCCTACCCTTAATCGTCGGTGGAGACGCACATAAAGAGGATATTTCCCCTTTCTTCTTCCCATCGTTTGATAGGGGAGGAAAGGGAAAGGAAATAAAATTAGGCGCCACACTCATCAGACGAAACGCGAAATTGCTTCCACTTCACGCCTGTCTTCTGTGTGGTCGTGGTATTTCAGCAAGCGAGCTGGCCCATTCGAGCAAAGATGTTAAAGCGGGCTCTACCACTGTCAGATTGTCTTGTCACATTTTAGCTTAAATATACGAAAACCCTTACAGTACCATGAATAGCGTTTGACGATTTTTCATATGGCTATTTAAACAAGATTATATTAAGGAATTTAATTAAGTACTTATACTAAAAGTAATGTAAAGATTATGGTAGAAAATATAATCAAGATGATGTCCATAATATGAATTAAAACATGCATTAACTTATTGTTTATAGTTAAATATTTTTGAGGTAATAAATTTTATTGTCAATAAGAGCATTCAATTAAGAGCTAAAATAAATGACGTAACAATTTTTCTGTTTTTTTTTTCTCCATGAATTTTCTAAACTAAACTTGTAGATACTTAAACAGACTTTTATATCTATTCAATAATTAATTGCGTATTTAAAATAGTTTTCCTGCGCTTCGTCCTCATACAGAAAGGTCGTATTATTTATTTTATAAACAGCGTTATGCCCACATTGGACATTTTCCTTTTACAGCAAGGTTTCATTCTGTGAGATATCGTTTCCCGAACTGACGAGAATAATAATCGAAACGTAACGTCACATAACAACGATGAAACCAAGAAATAATGTGGTCAATGGTTATTGTACAATTTAAAAAACTAAGTTTTTGAATTTCTTAAAGGGTTTTTACTCTATGAAATTGTATAATATTGAATCACTGCTGATGTATGGAAGAGCAGCACATACCGTTCCCACCCTCCATAAGGGATAAGGGCAAGTTGATGATGAAAATTGAATCACTGCTGCCATCTCTTATTCGAAAATATCACTTTAAACATTACACATTAAAAATTATTACAATTACCTTGCATAAGAGTTAGAAATAAACTATTATAATCAAAACACGTATAAACATTTACACTCCGCCAACTACAGCCTCTGTAAATATCTATAAATACCAACAGTCTCAGCTATAAAACGACGAGGTTATATACTACTTCCTGTGACACATAATGCGCGTAAACTTCTAATGTAATAGGAAAACTGGCTAGTGAGACGTGACCCTTAGCGTTGTGACCGGTGCGAAGGCCGCCCTCGGATCTAGACACCGGTTCGCATCCTAATGTGACACCTATCTTATTTCCTGCAAGATAATGTTCTAATTAACTCGTTGGTGTCATTTCTTTTTCTTTTTTATGTGATAAGGAGACGACGAGCAAGCGGTCACATGAATTGACCTATTGACATCCGTATTTATGCGTTGCCTATCTTTAGTCAACAGAGGACGAGAAGCACAGAAAGGGCATATTCCCGTACCTATACATCACACACCAAATCCCACCTTTCTTGTACGAAATAGATGGAAAGGGGAAGAGAACTTCCAGAACTGCCACTTCACGTCGAGTGAGCCGCCCCAATTGTGTTATTTTTTCGGACTCTACAAAATTATCTTATTAATCCACGATAATAATTATGCAGAAGACCACAAACAGTGACATAATATTTACAAAGCAATATGTGGGATATAACTAATTTATCTGTAGAAAACCACAAATAAACGTGTGTGTGCAACACATCAAACTGCATATGTAATCCAGTGCCAAATTGTACAATATTACACAATCGTATTCATAAATAGACACAAACACGCAATTATTGCGCAACTGTGTTTCGGGTAAAAACCACAAAATTACAAGTATAATAAAATACTCAAGTTAAAGTGTCACACCATCCTAAAGTGTCACACCATCCTAAACTTTAACACGGGGACTGAAACATTGGTATTTCGAAGTTTACTCATTGCATGAGCAGATACCAAATTAGATAACAAATATCGGCAGGGGAACAGCCCTACAGCTGCTTAGAAGACATCGCATGTGCAATTGCAGATGTCTATCGGCAGCGGATGCTTCGCCATTTCGGCGATCTAGGTAACCGCTTGCTCGTTTCCACATTATTTTTCCACACTATTTCGAATAAGACCATATTAATGATATCTGCTTTAGACGATGCCAATGATTTGTTTCCTTTCATCGCAATCACTACACACTTGAATTTATCACATGACCATTCCATATTTCCGACACCACGAAACTATCTATATACAAACATAGGCAAATCCTTAATAATCTGCAGCAGTATTTCTAAAACTTTACCTTCAGCTTGTACCAACTAACACACTGTAACTTTTACTTTGTCCTTTTTCTCCATAAACATCTACTCGTACTAAGACATCAACATTGCTACTATCGCCACTTCCTGTTCACTCAATGCTGTTCAGCCGTGTATTAATGAATGTAATTACGCAACGCCTAATCTAAGTCTAAACATTGTTAATTCGCGTTACAGTGCATGTGCGCACGCGCACGTGTGCGAGGCACGTTGCCTGCAGCGTGGCCACTGCAGATAAGCCAACTATGCACTCGAAACGATCTTTTAAATGTTCATAATCTATGCAACGTTAGCTAATATTGAATATCTCTTACTAAGTAATGCTTGTTTATGTTGTTTAATTTGTAACATCGGTAGCAATTTACATTCAAGATGGTTTTATCTAATTCAGATATGTGTTATCTAATTTATTGATATAAAATTAATAATTGACACCTTCTGTCAATTAAATGTTAAAGTTGGAAAGGTTAAAAAGGCATTCTTAAGTACGTTTTTCTTTAATTATTGTACTTGCAATAACTTCGTTTGCATTTAACATTGGAAGAATACTTTTAATTCCTCTATCTTGCCATTGAATTCAGATTTCTTCACATCTATATTGTTCCCTAAATATTAAGTAAGTTTTATGTCGAAATATTTCCTTCCGATACTCATTGTATTGTATTTGTAAAATTCCTAATTCTTACAAAATATTTACAATAAAACAATTAATTATTATAACTAAATAGTTTCGAAACTAAACCTCTTTTCTCGCGTTAGGTCTCACGTGCGTTCACGCAAAGTCTTCGATATGGCTGTGAACGTGATCTAGGAGCCATTCATTTCTACGCTATCTTAATGTTTACTAATACTAAAGAACAATGGCTCGTAAAATAGTTGTGATTAAGACTTTTTACTCTAATAATAGGTATCGGTTCAAACATACAATAACTGTGTGTACACATTTCATACGTGAGTTTCGTTTTACGGAAAACTTTTCAAAGCTTTAGCCCGCAACTCCGTCCGTGTGGAATAAAGAAAAAGTAAGTCTATGTATTCGTCCACACTATCCTCTACATCTAAACCAAATTTCGTCGAAATCCATTCAGTCATTTAGTCTACAAACTGTAACAAACATCCATCCATCTAAACTTTCCCATTTTTAATATTAGTAAAAAAATGTCAGAAAAAGCGTGGCTCGATAGTTCTGTAGGCCCAAATAGTTAACACTACTCTTCTACAACGATGTAGTCGGCGGCAGAGCCTAGCATCAAATCCGTCGCCGGGGGCTGGAGAGGCGGGGATTCCCACTTTAGCCTCCATGGCTCTGAGGATCTCTTATTTGAGAGAACGCGTTACCGTACTAAGGGTCCTATAGTTGCGCGCCTTTCATCCGGAGGCTTCGGAAGGTTTCCCCTCTAGGGATAGATAGAGATGCTTTAGCTGCTGGCGCAAGTATAGTTGAAGATTTGTACCCAAACAGCCCCAATAAGGGAGTAAAAAACACTGCGAGTCACACACACACAACAAATTTGAGTTTTTACGCAATTCATTTGAAGACGATAGGGACCGGGGTTTCTTAAATATTGTGTTAAATATTTAATACGGAAATTACATAATATTAGTCCGATTTGAAACAACAAGTTTTTTTTTTAAATTTAATGTCCACATCAAAGTTTTCGTTTTGTTTCCTCAAATGATTTATTCATTATTTATTGTGGAAGTATTCTGTTGGCTTATCGTAATGCTTTTAACGCAGCCAAGTTTTGAATACACGTGACCATCTCACGTGCAGTATTTATTAAGTTTTTTTTTTCTCATAAGATAATTTCGGCGGCGCACCTTTTTTTGGAACGACCTTGGACTTGAATCGGACGAAGTCTCGCGATTTTAAAAACAAAATCGTTACATAATCATATCATAAATCTTAAGATACTCGGAATATACTTGGAATAACATTTATATATAACTGGTTACATTTGTTATACACGTGATTGTGAGAAGGATATTATAACTAAAAATAGATTCATCATCCTCATCATCATCGCCATCATCATTACCCTCCCATATTCCCTATATATCTATACATTATGTACTCTTTCATACATCGCTATCAGCCGGCATATCTGAATTCACTACATACATATAACACTTAATATACATTACTGAAAAATAAACATAAATATTACGCATCAAGTAAGTAAATAATCCTGAGTTCCCCAGGACCGGTATCTGCCGGTACCAGTGCGTTCCATTGGGGATCCCAAGACTGTCATATCACATCTGAGATTGACCAGCGAGAGGGTTTTTAGTGTGTAGAAATCACTCCTTAAAAAAGACAGGGTATCTTTTGAAGTTTCCCTCCGATACCAAAAAATGTACGGGTAAGTAAGATTCAATCAAAACAACATTATCTATATTAGTTAAACTATGTTTTTATTCAGTGTTCTTGTGTGTTGTAAATGTTACACTTTTATAGCTTCAAACAAAACATAAAAGTCACGCGACAAACAGCACGTGGTAACTTGTAAATGAAACCGATTACGTGTCTGTTTGCGCATCGCGTGAGACAGTCATTCCCAAAGTGTTTTAAGAACACCCTGTAATCTAAATAAAACTTGGAATAAAAGATCACGGGAAACAAAGTAACAGGAACTTGGAGAAGAATATGATAGAGGGTGGAAGGACATACGTGGAATTTTCAAATGCGACTTCGAAAAAAAAAGTTTGACAATCTCTGATATTATTGGAATATTTGCTTTGCTAGTACATCAAAATATAACTTATATAACATTGTTGTTACATGTAAAATTAGAACGGAATTCGCCCACAATATTACATTCCTTAGCAGGAAAAATAATATTCTGTTATTAGTATTATTTATTATAACTATCATTTAAATATATAATTGTTATGCAAATTGTGTTAATTAAATACATTTATATGAACATCTTTACGCGCGTGCACCAAAAACGTTTACTGTGGCACGTGAACTCAAAACGTGACCCCTTGTCTCATGTTCCACCAAAACAATTATTTACTGTAGTCTCAGTGATCTTATCGAATGTTATGAAAACAGATTTTTACTGTAATATTTCAAGACGCAATGTATCTTCTTATGTCCTGATTCTTTGAAGCTTTCGACGTACCTACTTCAGAGAGGCACTTGCAATTTTCTATATCGTAAAAGCCAGCATATTTACACTAAATTCTTTCAGTTGAACTATTCTATTAAAACTGAGCGTATGTAGCGTGATTAACATATCTTAGTATTTACAACTAAATTTTTTCAAAGAAGAGAACGGCTTTTTTACAGTTCAAGAAGCTAAGAGAGTATTTTAATACGAGCGAGGAATTTTCGGGCTCTATCTCAGTCTATTTGTGATCAAAAGAGAGAATTTAATGACAATATACTTGAGTAGTAAGAAAAACATTCTTTATAACTATTTTTAATTACTTTACGTGAATAACCCACGTACTTTAACATTCCATTGGATTGTAACTTGACTGCATTACATAAATACGTGATTATAATCTGTCTTTAAACAATATTTAAAGACAAGTTATATCACGATTACATCCAGCTTAGATGTTATTTGATAACACCTTCCATATGTCTGTAGATAAGGTTAAATAAGTCATGTTTTATATAACCACTAGCTTTCCCCTGCGACTACGTCCGCGCGGAATTAACAAAAACTTAGTAGCCTATGCATTATTTCAGACTATGTTTTACTTCTATCCCAAATTTTATCAAGATCCATTCAGCAGTTCAGACTACAATCTCTAACAAACATCTATCCAAACCATGGCATTTATATTAGTAAGATTGGATATCTCATATTTATCAAGAGAAATAGGTTTCAAGATGTTTTAATCGTTTTGCTTATTTAAAAGATCGAAGTTAAGAAGCCGATATCCAGTGAAATCACACACACAATAACTGGCCCTACCTACTGGCTTATTCACAATACATTAAGCATGCAATAGTCTGCACGAAGATCAGCTACAATGATCAGTTCCTTGATACCACATTGAGATCATCACCCTACCTAATCCTGCTGAAGGGCGCACCGGGTTTTCATCCTCCAAATAACTCTATCATACGTAATCTCAGTCATTACTCCTTTCTGTCACCTTTCACGTAGTCCATCCATCTCTTTCGTGGTATGAATTACACAAGCACCGTCCTTTCCTGAATTGATTTAATTCTAAATACATAATTATTTAAGGTTATATATATACTATTGTAATCGCGAGGCATAAAATCGGCAATTAGTTAACAAGATTGCTTCGATCACGTGTACCGCCCTATCGGCCGTGGCCCTAACCTTAGTTACGATGGCCACATAACAATGTCTGAATATTTGCATTTTTATTGCTCGTGGCGAAATGTTCGTAGCAAATAAATAATGGATTTGCCTCAGTGTTGTATTGTAATGGAAATTGCATCTGTTACACATAAACATGATGCAGGCTTACGTAATTTAATCAGAATACATAAAAACATACAACACATTGAAGGAAACTTCACATATTTTGTAATAATTCATTATTTAATTGTTAGATTGGCGTTGCCAAGAGGGCGCTACAGGATCTTAAATTGTAAAAGAAATCAAAACAATTTCTAAATACTAATGTGGTTAAAATCCTACGTTAATTATGTACCTTACTCAATATCTAAACAATTTTTGACAAAAAACAAATTAAAACTCGATAAACATCGTCTTCGGATAAAAGTACTACTAAATATTAAGATTTTTTTCCGTTTCCGGACGTCAAAGTGTCAATACCTTAGTAATATCTATCCACAACAAATCGCCGTTTAAAAATATTTATAAGCAACATTTAGGCATAAAGGTGCTAACATACAGAACATTAATGTGTCGGAAGACTAAGAAGTAATAACTTTTGGATTTCCTTCGAAAACAAGGTAAATAAAGCAATAATACGCTAGTTTAACAAAGGTTAGAATGCTACCTTCACTTACGACTAAAATTATTGCTGTCAATTGTTTCAACGCTACCCGCAACTAGCAGCTTTCTTTGATTGTTTAATGTCAATTTGACATATAACCAACAGATAAAGTTAACTGTCAATATGTCAGTTAAATATTGATCCCAGTGTTACCAGCGCACGAAGTACATTTTACCATAATAATATATATATATTATACCAAAAATTTACGACGAGTTGTATAATAAATGATCAACATGGACATACAGTTTCAAATGCTATTTGATCAAATGAAGCTGGAAATGCATAAACAAACAATTGAACTTAGAGAAACTATAACAAAGAATATTATGGATACAATAGAGGAAAAACTAACTCCTATTATTGAAGAAAATGTAAAACTTATGCAAAAAGTCGGCAAACTAGAAAAAGAGGTAGAATACTTGAAAAGGGAAAAGAAAAGCAACAATATCATAATTTTTGGACTAGAGGAGAAAGAGAAATCAACTTCCGAGCTATTACGGAGCATTCAAAAAGAATTTAAAGATGAAATTAACGTGACTATAGAAGAAAGTGAAGTAAACAGATTATACCGCTTAGGAAAAAGTAAAGTGGCGAACAAACCAAGACCTGTATTGTGCACTTTTCTAAATAGATGGAAAAGGGATGAAATTATGAAGAACAAAAAGAGCTTAAAAAAAGTTTATGTAACAGAAGATTATACAAAAGATGTCTTAGAGAAGAGGAAGGCTTTACTACCAAAACTGCAAGAAGAAAAGAAAAAAGGTAACATAGCTTACCTAAAGTATGATCAACTGGTTGTTAAAGAACCAAACACAAATAACGATAAAAGGAAAAGAGAACTATCTACATCTCCCGACACGGCTTCAAGAATACATACCAAAAAACAACAAATTTTAAGTTCCATCAAAGCTAATAGAAAAAATAATATCGATGTAATAAGATCCCGATCCAACTCTTTAACTTTATCATAAGAACTTATAACCGGTAAGCGGGAACCATAAAACTTAGAAAACTGGCAAATAATAAAATAAAAATGAAGAACAAAATCATTCCCCAAGCCGACTGGTCATCGTGGGGGATAGAAGACCACGACCCTCCATCATTATAAGAAAATATACTATATACTATAAACAAAATATTCATAAATATTACAAGGAAAAAAAGGACAACTACATTACAAAAAATAAAAACTAAATACAGAAGAAACCAAAATTAACAAGATTAAATAATATAATTATAAATTAGAATTATAAATATGATGGAGGAGGCCTTTGCCGACTGGCAAACAGATAGCTTCGAAGAAAAAATAAATGTGTAACTCTGTATACCTAGTTCATAAGTTCTTTGTAAGCTATTATGAATAAAAGGCTATTTCATTTCATTTCATTTCAAATATTAAGATTAAATGTGGATGGATACAAAAGTAGAGGAAGACCGAAGAAAGTATGGATTGTGTGAAAGAGGATATGCTTAAGAAGGGAATGGATTCAGATATGACGGCTGATAGAGATGTATGGATGAGCACATATTGTGCCGACCCTCCTTAGGGACAAGGGCAAGATGATAATGAGTTTTACAACTAACTCTCTTAATAATCTGCCTCCCCCTTTGACCGTCACATGCAACGCTCTTGCCAATAACGTGCTGTACTTTAAAAACAACTATTCAACTTAACAAATTCGATAAGTCAAGAAAAACTTCTAGAAAATTCTATAATTGTTTTGGTTATGTAAAATATTTCTAAATTGATTCCATTACTATGAATATATCGAAGTACGTAATAAGTTGAAACTTAAAGTTTGTCCGCACGGTTAATGCCGTTGTCACGTTTTGCGTTTACATCGAATGTTATTTATAAAACTTATACAAGTTAACGTTATATCAGTTTAAAGATATTATATAAAATGAATAGAAGGTTCAAGTACTACTTATTATTTAGTTATGTATTTATATGTTACGAGAAAGGAAAACTTTTGGTGTACAAGAAATTGCGCAAACGAATGTACGTAAGATAAATAAAGATGTTTTTAATAAAAATCTACTAAATTAAGAAACCTTATATTCGAAAACGTTTTGTAAATTGTATTAATTTTAGCAATATGTACTTGAATATATGGGCGTCTCAGCCATGTTATGCTTTAATTAAATATAGTCTTCTTTACCTTATCTTTCCTTCCAATTTGTACAGAATAACCTTACCAATAACACCGTTCTTCCATGTATCCACGCTCGCCACTACCAATATGGCCGTCGTGTCGAGCCAAAACACTCTTATTTTTGACATCTCACTACTATCCGATTATTAACATAACAAGAAGAATTCCGACATTTTAAAACTATGACATAAATATTTAAATAATGAGTTGGATCGCAATTACAGAGTTAATATTGTTATTTTATATAAAGATAAATGGTATTGTTTAATAGCACAGACTAAATAATCTTCAAGAGTACGGAATACATCAAAATTGTAAAAAAGCTAGCAAATGTTTCTTGAATAGTTTCGATTTACAACGACATAACAGATATAAAAAAATAAAGTTGTAAAGATACACTTTTACTTTAAAATTGTAATTGAACATTGTTTACAATAACAACAGATAAAACTATTTAAACTGCACATCCAAATACCTATTCCAACAACGCCTTATTCTGGGAAAACGGTGAAAAATGGTGATTGTTCTTTTTTTTTTTAATTGCAAAAAACCAGCGTTTGACCACTATCCCACCTAGACCAAGGTGAAGATGTGGTCGAAGGATGGTACGCGCTAGTTTAGTAAGTACCGATTCACCCTGCTCTTAAAGGCACCCACGTTATAACTTGACGGGAACACTGACGCCCGCAACTTATTCCACTCCTTTGCTGTGCGCACGAGTTATCACGTAAGTTGCGGCTTGTCCGAAACGGCTAGTCTGATTTTGACCGGACTTTCACTGAAGGGTAGCTGACATACTCGTACTACGTATATTTGGTCTCGAATTACTAATAATAAATTTACTGCTGCAACTGACGTTCTGACGTAAAGGCTTTTACGGAACATCAGCGCTCATTTTACAAATAAGCACCATAGCTGAGTAAAGGCCTTATCCATTCAGCACTCCAAAGTTGATAAAATATCTTTACGTTTTGTTTTTTTTTTTTTAATTTGTTTTTTAAATTTGCCAATTATGTAAGTGCTTCGTGTATATTCGATTATTCTGTTGTTTGTTGTTTGTTATGTTATTTTACGTTCTGAATGGATTAAATGAGTTATTATTATTATTATTATTATTATTACATAGACGGGCACATTATAGGCTACTTTTTTTTTTAATTCCGCGCTGTCAAAATGGCGTAATGGGTGGTATAAACTTGCGCTAACGATATTTGCGGGCGACAACTCGTGTTACATAAATAGACGCTAACTCAACCTATTAACACTTACTCAAAACTAATTATTCTGTAAGAATTATATTTCGAAAACAATACAAAACAAGTCGAAAGTACCTCAATAGCAATGCAGAAGTTGAACGTAAACGCAACGTGAGCATGCATCACGTGCCCGTCGTGCCACGTGATTGGTGAAACGCACGTATTACCGATTCCCGCGGTCCCGGAAGTACGATTTACGTATATCTAGTCCTGCGGTATTAAAAATTGAGAGGTAACCGCGTAGTGAAGTCCCGGACAAGATGCTCGAGACGCAATTGAGTCCCGTAGGCTTAGACACGATCATGACATATCGCGTAGTCTGATGAACAACGATTACTAGTTAAAACGTAGAGAATCTAGTCATAGCCTGAAGTAACTTATTTGAGACTAAAGTGTATGGACTAAAGAAGATAAAGACAGTAGTGAAGGACTGATAAACAAATCCGAATACAGAAATATTACACACACAGAGGAATATAGGATTAAAAAGATATTAAAAACCTATTGTATAATATCAATGCGGACATGACAATTTGTTGCCTATACCAATATTATAAAGATTTGTATTTTTGTATGTATTAAAAAACTACTGACCTGATTTAAAAAATCCTGCACTATAAAAAAGCTACGATATCGATGAGTAACAAACGCTGTGTTTTTTTTTATTTCACGCAGACGAAGACGCGTGCAACAGTTAGTGTTAAATAGAATTAAAGTTAAAATAGTACCATGTTTATTGTATACACATAAACATCGACAAATATTTAATTTTATAACCGAATATTGTTGATTCCGGCGTAATTTACATTATTACATTATATTATAAATTATCTATTACAGTAGTACGTTATGCAATGTTGATAACCTTAGAAATTGTTTTTGGATTATATTATACGTAAAATTTTAAATATTTATTACATCATAGACTGTATTAAGTACACAATACAGATTATCATCGTCATCATCATCATCATCATCATCATTATCATCATCATCACCAGCTCACTATACGTCCCCACCGAGGGGCTTGGAGTCTACCTTAATAATAAATACAGACTATACAAACACTATAATAAAGCAAAATATGAGTACATCTGTGATCAAAACTGCAAAACTACTTAAATCAATTTTTTGAATTGTTTTTGAACGTGTTTTTTTTTTAATTTCATAGATATTTATTGAGCTCATCGATCGGTGATAAGTCCAACGCTAAATACTCTTTGAAAACTATGTTTTATAGACTATCTCTCGCTCGCGAAGCTGCCCGCGCGGAATTAAAAAAATCTTGTAGCTTATTTGTACTTCTAGACTATGTTCTACATTTGTGTCAAATTACAACTACATTCATTAAGCCGTTCCTGAGTTACGTCTTCATCCACCCATCTAAACTTTCGCATTTGTAATATTGAGGGCCTGTTACACTAACGGCTATTAGAAGCTTAGCTTCAAGTGACGTCACTGTCTGATAGAGTACCAAAATCCGAAATTTCCATCACATATTTTATACGTTGGATTGTCATCTGATAATTGACAAGAATTGTGGGACAGGCCCTTAATAAGATATGTTTTCATACAAGTATTCCAACATTGAAAACACATAATAAGTATATAGTTACATACTCGTATATACGAGTACGTGCGATGCAACACGCTCGCTTCGCCGGCCGACCTATTTACCGATTACCAATAAAATAGGTGAGCGTTACCTCGACGCTCTTATCTGGTTTGTTTAGCCTAGAATTACATCACCAAGTACATGCGACTGATTAAATGTTACGTATGTCGGTCGATTACGCAATACGATATATAATCGTAAAATAAATGTAACTAATGCTGGGTTGCTGAAGTTTCCATTTAAAATTGCGATTTTCGCGGAACTTACTGCATTTGCGTTGTGGAACGATCTATCCTAGACGGTATTTCCAAACCAGTACGACTTAGGGTCCTTCAAGAAGCCAGATTACCATTTTTTTTTATAATTTAAGTTAGCAAACGAGCAAGTGGCCACCCGAATCCACCGAAATGAAAAGCGACCGCTAACGCAGATGCGTTGCCTACCCTTAATTGACGGAGGAGGAGATGTACATAAAGAGGACATTTCCCCTTCCTATGCGTCTCCTCCACCGTCAAATCCACTCTTTATTCCCATACTTTCCTTTGATTAAAAGGGTGGGAAGGGAAAGAGACTAAAATTAGGCCTCCGACACCACACTCGTCAGACGAAACGTGGAATTGCTTCTACTTCACGCCTGTTTTCTGTGCGGTCGTGGTATTACGCGGGGCGAGTCAACCCATTCGTGCGAAGAATTTAAAGCGGGGTCTACCGCTGTTAAAATTCCATTTTCTCAAAGGTCGCCAACGCATCTATAGTTCTTCTGGTGTTGCGGATATCCATTGGCGTCGTTGACCACCTCGGTGACCTCGTCGTTTGCCCCCTTTTATTATACAAAAATATCGTTACTGATTCATTAGTGTTAGGTTTATATAAATTTCAAAGGTAAAACTCCAATTATAGTTTGGATTTCATAAAGCCCAAAAAACAATAACGAACGGTTAAAAGTTGCTGGGAAACTGGCTATAAATGTCGTATGTAACAAATAAATTTTATCAAACTAAAACAAGAATTTGTTAGTGTCACAAAACGTGATCTCATCTAATATAGTGTCAATAGTTGTAACGCTCGTGAGCTATGGGTTTGCTGGTGACTCCCTATCGGATTATTCCCAATCGTCACCCCGCTCTGTCCCCATGTCAAGACACATGGGAATAAAAAGTTTCGTCCGGCCCAACTTTTGTACGAGGGGACGGTTGGAACTTATTTTATTTTATAACGGTTCCATCTGTCACCTTATTGGTGATAGTGGAACTAAAAGATGGGACGGATGAAACTTTTTATTTTCACGTGGGGATTGGGCGGGGTGACGGCTAGGAATAATCCTCCTTATTCCACTAGCATCGACCGTATCCCGTGTATCTTTAGTACTGTCAGTTAATATGTGACGTCATGATCATCGACAAAGTTTCAGAAATCTCGTCGTTTCTTTTAGCCAATTCATTAATTATTTAATTAAAAATTTCCTTCAGAAGTTTTGAAGTAATTGCCGCCATAGGCGTCCTCGGGAGAGGGACGGGCGGAGCTGACCCCTAGAGAGTCGAAAAATTAAAAATAAATTTAAAAAACTACTTCTAATACGACATTAATTGGCTTTGGATCTAGGCTAGAGAATCGGCTGACGACACCCATAGTTGCACTTAGGGTTGTCAACCTCATAATTTAAATATCGATATGTAAAATCGAATACGGTGATGCTAACTCACATCCCTAATCTTTATATAAGCCTGCTATTGAAATACTAAATATGTTTAATAATTACTCTTTAGGAGAGTTAGAGGAATTTCAAGGAAAAAATTAAAAGAACCTTGTTACAAATTGGTTATACAACTTTCGACTACAAATCTTTTTAATAGAACATGTGAGTTGCCAGTCACGCGGCATTTAAACTTAAGAGATTCAAAGGCTTCCCAATTCTTAATCCGTCTTTAAAACGTCACGAGTTTTATAAAGAAAATTAATTAAGATGTAATCGTAGTACGAGTCCGCATAGTAAATTACGATTATAGTCGTACAAAGTGAGTTGGCAGGCAAAATTGATACTGAAGTAACAGTTTTGTGAATCGATTACTATATCAAATTAGTTACTCATATTTTCTGACTGAAAACTTTACTTTTGCAAGGCCAAATAAGTTTTTAGGACTATACCAACGCTCATCATATACTAATATTCTTACTTATAGGTATTTACTAAAACTATAAATTTGTTTGGATGGATATTTGTTACGTCTGTCCAAAACGGCTTAACGAATCTTGATGAAATTAGGCATAGATGGAGAACATAATCTGGAAGGACACAAAGCCTTTCGTATTTTTTTTCAATTCCGAAAAAAGTCGCGAGCAAAAGCTAGTCAAACATATGTTACGTAAAATATACGTATGATGCGATATTCTAAGCTACCATAATATCTTTATAGCACTGTACTTCAATGACTAGTTTCCAATAGAGATACGATTAAATTTGTATATAATTATAAAATCGCAAGCGTGACTAACAGAATAATATAACAATTACCATAAACGTAGACTATCCCCCCTACTTACCTAAGACTGATGCCACGTGCTCGAACAAAACACGTGAACACTACGATAGACAAGGTTATGTTACGTAACGCTCACAATCAGACATAACACATAGAGCAAACTTAGTCTACAGTATATACGTTTACAACACTGCATCTATGTGCGTCGCGGGGATAAGGGGGGAAACTATCCGCTTAAAGATAAACTAGTGCGAAAAATAAATATATCATCATCCTTCTTATCCTATTCCCGTAAGGTCGGCGCAACAGGTTTTTGTCCTCCAAATAACTACCATACGTCATCTCAGTCATCACTACCTTTTTGTTCATGTCACCTTTCACGCAATCCATGCATCTCTTTGTAGGTCTACGCTTCCACACTCATAACTAACGTTCTCCTTGTAACATGCGATTCATCCCTCCCCATAACATGCCCATACTATGCTAACCTTTTACTCCTTACCTTCTCTACCACTCTAAATAACTAACTTAAAATAATTTTTATTTATAAACTTTCTAGCCAGTCTCAATTGATTTTCGGTGTGCCTTCCTCTAGACCAAGGTCTGGCGACGCTAATAACTGTGTGTGGGCTTTAACTGCAAAGAAAGTTGACGTTGCAGATAAAATTTGACTAAACCCGCGTATTTGACTTCCATTTGTTTATTGATTGAATGGCTCTTGGGCTAAAAAATCTGCAGAGCAAAGTAATACATCGTCACGTAACCCGAAGCAGTTGATCACGTGCGGTATTAAAATAAATCGATTGTATTCTTAGAAAACATTCAGTTACATTACATAGTTGTGAAATATAATTCATAGTTTTATTAAATAACAAATTGACGTAGGCTGTTACCATGATTCGACTTAAGTAATTGAGCCACGTAACTACTAACTATTAAGTATATGCTTAAGCTACTTACGGGCTTATTAATTTTTAATTACATATTAAGCTTGGAACATTTCGATTGTTGTCACGTAATTTAAACTATTAGCTGTTCCCGTGCGGCTTCACACACGTGAGGTTTATTATAACTTTATTTTATTATTTACATTTGTGACATTCTTAATTGCAAATTATAAAAATTCAAATGCACAAATGACAACGTTGTCAATTATGCTTCCGTGATGTTGGCAGCTTGTAGTTTATGGTCCCTTTCACATGAAGATTATTTTTCAAATTTTACCCCCTAAGTTTAATAGCGTATAAATGTATAGCCTAAAGCGTGACGTAAGTATAGGGCTTTTTATTAAGAAATAATTATTCAAAAATATGTAAAGATTGCTGATATCCTATGCTACGAATTAGTGTGTGTTTACGCATTATTGTATTTGTATAGTTTTTAAGACTAAAGCCTGTTACAGCTCTGCTCTGACAATTTTAAAGCAGTTGTATTTGTTAAAACTGCCTATGTAGACAAAACAATTTGTCTGTTCTGTTAAAACTAAGAGAACAGATTATATAGCGGGCTAAATAACTGAGATGACATGACATTTGACATATCGATGGTTCCAACTTAAATAGCCGTAGGATAACTTGTAAGTTACCTGTAAGTTATACATAAATAAAATAGTCAAAACAGCTAATATACAACAGATATTTAAATGTTATCAGCCTTAAAAATAAACGCGGTATAAAGTTAAACTTTGAAATAAACTGATATTAGTACAAATTTTGCTTATACTCATTTTATTCCTAAGTTTCTACCGAGTTTATTTGTAAGGCTGTATATTTATAGTTTAACTAGCTTTCGCTCGCGACTCCGTCCGCGCGGAATTAAAAAAAACAAATGTGAGTAGCCTATGTGTTCTTCCAGAGTATCCTCTACATCTATGCCAAATTTCATCGAAATCCGTTCAGCCGTTTACTCTACAAACTCTAACAAACATCCATCCATCCATCCATCCATCCATCCATCTAAACTTTCGCATTTATAATATTAGTAAGAAGTAAGATGTAATTAATAGCCAATATTTCAAAATCTGTTTCATCAATTTAGTTAAATATCTTTTGAGATATGATTATTTACGTTTCAATCTATATGTGACGTATTTGTGAATGCGTCATAAAATTATTTTTTAATGACTTATCAAAACAATTAAAAACAAAGACCCGTAAAACCAGACTCGCAAGAACTAATATTAATTTTCCTTTGCGTCACCGATATTCCGTTTAGTAATCATTAAACGCTGCATCATATCTATGACGCGGATAACAGTAATATGATATACATGGGCGTCGTTAATTAATCACGTAAAGTAAAAAGAGAGGAGCGCTAAAATAAGACCATCATCAGCTCACTATAAGTCCTTACTGGGGGCTCGGAGTCTACCCTTTACAGGTGACTAGGCCATAGTCAAACGCACTAGCCCACGGAGAGTTGATTTCACACATATTTAAATTCCTTCACCGATTTACATGTTGCATTAAGTTGTTTTCTTTTACTATAAGACCATCCTTGGATGGATGGATGGATTCGAACTTAGACGCTATTCCGGTTCCGAATTCGAATGCGGATCCCGGTCTTGAGCTTTTAACAATAGCGCCACTGAACACATTTTATATAGCCCAGAACAACAGTGGTAGTGCCCGCTTTAACATCTTAGCACGAATGGGCCGGCACGTCCGGTGTAATACCACGACCACACAGAAGACAGGCGTGAAATGGAAGCAATTCCGTGTTTCGTCTGATGAGTGTAGTGCCGGAGGCCTAATTTAAGTCCCTTTCTTTTTACCACCTTTTTCTTATAAGGAGAGGTTGGGAAGAGGAAGTGGATTTGACGGTAGAGGCGATGCATAGGAAGGAGAAATATCTATGTGCGTCTCCTCCTCCGTCGTATAAGGGTAGGCAACGCATCTGCAATTGCGGATGTCTATGAGCAGCGGTTGCTTCGCCATTTTGGCGGTTTCAGGTGGCCGCTTGCTCGTTTGCCACCTTATGTTATAAAAAAAAAATAGCCTATGTGTTCTAGATTGTTCTACTTTATAGCCAAATTTCATCGTAACTAATCCGTTTTCGAGATATATAGTAACGAACATTCGATATAGAATGACGTTGTATGTAGTTTTTTTTTTGTCTATAATTGAACTAAAAGAAGACATTTCTATAAAGAAGCAAAGCCTATGTATACAAGTTGATAAATATAACTATATAAATCCTTCAATGTCAACACGAGTGCAGTTGGCAACGAACGCGAATCCCGATTTTGTAGACAATAACATGCGCATCGTTGATGTGATTGTGTTTATGCATACCTTACGAGGGAAGCAGCATAATTAGGTGACCTCCAACGACGAACATACATACAATAGTTAAAATTAGGGAGCACAACTTTACAAGTTACCGTTTCCATTAAAAGCGTGAACTTATTTAAATCCATGTTAATTAGACAATTGCGTGAAATATATAAAATGTCAAATATCGGCGACTATGTTATAAGTGCAATAATATTCTTTGAAAATTGTCTTTTTGACAATCAAACAAAGACTTTTCTTCAAACCTAAAACATCAATAATTATCCTAACAGCAGAACACTGAAACGACTCCAAAGCTCTTCGTAAGCGCCGCTTAATATCCAAGTGTCAAAAATTTAATAGAACCTGGAAGTTGAACTTGAATGCTGTCAATATCGTCCATTAGTTACTTAGATAAAAATCATTTTAAATTCCCATTACGTCATACATCGCCTATTCAAAGACGCATTAAAATTTCATATTCCAATAAGGGAAAACCACATTCAAACATACAGATCAAAGCGTTGCGCTGTGCTGGAGAGAAAAGAAAATGAATGCGTCACTCTCGGCTTCCTTTTAACGAGAATTAAGGATGACTTAAAAAGTAACCTGAATCAGTCACCCACAAAATAAACTTGTATATTACTACTACTAAATTGTATAATATTGTTGAGGTCAAACCTCAATCAAGTGAGTAACAAATACTGGACATTTAAATAATATAACACCATCTAATAAGGCTACGCTTAAAATGGCCGGTTTCCCAGTTACATTTAACCATTCGTTAGTGTTTTTGATTCTGTAAATTCAAAAAAATCCGTTTCCGAACCACGTAACTTGAGTTTTACTCCATTGAAACATAGGTCAACCTAACGCTTATGAATCGTTAGGTAATGACAAAATAAGTGGAAACTTCAGAAACCGAGCAAAATTCCATTAAAAAACGTCTATCAGATTGAAAGTGACACTTACTGGAAGTGTTTAATTTCAGTATTCGGTTGTAAACTCCATAGGAAATTAAACCTCCTTAGTGCTAAAACGAGTGCTCGTTTGTTATCACCAAAATGTTTCAGTAGCCGCTGAAGTTACACTGATCTCTAAAAATATACGCTGGATATTACTTGGAAGTAACAGCTTTTGATTCGTTAAGTTTTAAAGCCACAGTTGAAGTTATTGTCGGCTTATTCTATACTAGCTGTTCCTCGCGACTTTGCCCGCGTGAAATTACCAAAAAATGCGCCTAATTTACTTACGGATAAAATACCTTTCTAACGGTGAAAGAGTTTTTTAAAATCGGCCCAATAGTTTTTTTAGTTATTTCAATACATATAAAAATACAAATCACAACAATACATTAGTATGTGAAAATAAAATGCGCACTCTAAACTCTCATCGTATCATATCGATTCTTATATAAGTTGATAAACAGTTATCCTAAAAATAATAAGTAATTATGTCAACCTTGATCCAGATTAATTTAATGTTACATAGCTGTTCACAATACGTCATAGCATTTACATAATAACAGTGCAACTCCTAACTCAATAGTCAAATGCAAATTTTATGAAATCTATCAAGTATGTACACGGTTACTAATACGATAATACAAGATTTCACCCGCGATTTCATCCGCGTGGAATTAAAAAAAAGCACATTAAGTAGCCTATGTATTCTTCCAGACTATGCTCTAGATCTATGCCAAATTTCATCCAGATCCGTTAAGTGCTGGCTACAAACTCTAACAAACATCCATCCATCTAAACTTTCACATTTATAATATTAGTAAGAAGTAAGATTTATGTTGCGAGAATGTAGACAATGACATCCAAATTAAACGGATACCAAGATGTATTACATAAAATTAATTTCAGGTTTAATGTTTTTTATTTAAGGACAAGAAGTAAAATAACACACAGAACTAAAACTCTTCTCCATTTCAAAGTAATAATATAAAACGTACATTAAAAAAATACCTTGATAATATATTACTGCATAGATAGAAAAATAACTACATAAAAGATAATAAACGCCCTTCGCGCTGACCTCATTTTAAAAATAAACAACATTATCGATAAAACCATCCAGATATGAAGTCCAAAAGGCGTAAAGCAAAAATGAACACATTAAAATGAGTGTTTTGTACTCCCATATCATCGTTATTATTTACTAACTTACGCCAGCGATTCCTTCCGCGTGAAATTAAAGAAAAAGAGTAGCCTATGTGTTTTTCCAGACTATCCTCTATATCTACGCCAAACATTAAGATCCATTCAGCCGTTTAGGCTACAAACTCTAACAAACATCCATCTATCCCTCCATCTATCTAAACTTTCGCATTTACAATATTAGTAAGGAGTAAGATAAGATGAAAATGTTGCGTCAAAAAGCATGTAGATGGAATAAGTAAAGACCCTTGCACATCTGATTCATCAAACCCAACGCCAAATATATACTAAAAAATACTAACAATATCACCGAAATTTTGCGAAGTTAGGTACTTCCCCGACTGAAATAGAAAAGTCGAAATACAACCGTTGTAATGTGTCTGTCAAAAGATTAAAAAAAAAGAAAAACGTCATCTGTCACTTTTGACAGCCGACACACGTGTTCCAAAAAGAACGTTCATCATCTGATTTTATCATTCGCTGAAGCTTGAGTCTTCCATTATTATTGTTCCTTGTGACTACTGTTTTTCCTCCTTTCGGATGTGGAAGTGTTGCTCCTACATGAGACAGCGTAGTCGAAAGAGTAGTGTGCCGCCTGGGATCGGAGTACCCGCTGCCCAGAATGAACTAAACCCAGCTGATGTGCTTGTCGCTTCCTTGTAAGCGAGAACAACGCGACACCGTGCGTAAAAAATATTATCGATAAAATAACTGCGTCGTTAATATACGTTACGTAAATTGTTTTTGTGTCTATTATCATTTATTGGTATTTCACATGCATCCTGCGTAAACAAAGCGAAAATTTTACAACAACACGTTACGAAATATTCGTCGCGTTGATAACAGACCGACACTTAGTCATTGCGCTATTTAAAGGACTTGTTGACTACAGTATTGATAGCTCTGCAGTTTCAAGACAATTTGTATCGACGTAAGATAAATCAAAGTAAACTTGACCAGGAATATAAAAACCCTAGGCTCTGAGCTGTGGATTGAGAGACAAACAGGTACACACAATAACAACAACTGTTTTTTTATTAACTAGCTGTTCCCGTGCGACTTCATCCGCATGAAATTATAAAAAATTTATTTAATAGTTTACATTTGTCAATTTATCAATAGCAAATGTCAAAATGACATGACATGACAAACCTTGGCAATCTTACTTTCTTGATGTTGGCAGCTTGTGGTCCCTTTCCCACATTAGGGTTTTTAGCCAAAACAATTACCCCCTAAGTTTAATGGCATGAAAATATATAACCTAAAGCGTGATGTATGTGTAGGGCTTTTTATTAAAAGAAGAATTATTCAAAGATATGCTGTAATTGCTGACATCTTAGGCAACAAAGAAGTGTGTGTTTATATATATATAAGTATAGATTATTTATTTATGTACAACCACAATATATATATTATACAATTATATATTATATTATATAAAATTTTTCGCTAGATTTCTACATTTCTGGCTAGACTTATGATGTACATACGGCAAGTGAAGAGTTACTTGCAGTCAAGTACAGTACAGTACAGTAATCAAAACAGACTATAGAAAAAAAAACATACAGACGAATTGAGTACCTCCTTTTGGGAAGTCGGTCAAAAATTAAGGAAGTGATGTCATTCAGAAAAGAAAATATAGAATACGAAGAGCGACATAATTCGTGATTCACTATAATAAAACGAAATGTTTCTAACATTTAAGATAATATGAACATAGCAAGAGACTATCATTGAATCACAAGACGTGCCATCGGTTTCCCGCGAAGTGCGATGACTCACCGCGCTTTGGCGCCAAATTCTCGATTCTTCGGCCATTTTTTTTTCTTTAAATTCGTCACAGACAAATTACTCACATACATAATTAATTGATCAAGTTAATAATTTTATATTATTATTCTATTTACGTATAACATATTTATAAAACTTGTTGCTTTCTGTGTTTTTTTATATTTCAGCATGAGACGGGTGACAATTATTATGTAAATGGAAACCCGAGTCATGGTTATCATACTAAAAATGCCATATGGAACAAGTAGACGATATTATCAATATGTTTCGACTACGTTCCGTAAAGTTTGATAAGATATGCCATACGTTAACTATAAATACGAAATGGGTGTGAGACATGTATGGCGAATTGCGTAACATCTTGGAGTACACAATATATAAAGAGAGATAACTTCTCACGTCACATTCCGAATATAAACAGATTACATATCATTTTATTAACAACTAGCTTTCGCCCGCGACTCCGTCCGCGTGGAGTTAAAAAAAACAAAACCGAGTAGCCTATGTGTTCTTCCAGATTATCCTCTAAGTCTATGACAAATTTCATCGAAATCCGTTCAGCCCTTTATGCTACAAACTCTAAGAAACATCCATCCATCCATCTAAACTTTCGCATTTATAATATTAGTATGACTAGCTATTGTCCGCGACTTCTTCTGTTCGGAATTTTAAAAAAAATTACTGCAGTTATTGCTGCACACAAAAGCTGCCTAATAAATTGCAACATATTAAATATTTTAAATTGTGTATGTTCTGGAAGCTCTTAAAAGTCCCGTCAAAATCGTTATATTATCGATAGTTTCGGAAATTGCCTAGAGGGTCGAACATCATCAGGAGAGAGACAAGATGTTTTAAAAAATTTTCATTGAAAAAAACGCAAATGTATATGTATCACTAGCTGTTGCTTGCGCTATGTTACTTACAAATAAATTGCCTTTCTAGTGGTAAAAGAATTTTGAAATCAGTCCAGTAGTTTTTGAATTACAATACGTACAAAAATACAAATCTTTCCTCTTCATTATAATAGTAAAGATTTATAAGAAATACATGTATTTTATATTACTTTAGACACTTAAATTTTACTGTACAGATCCATCTGTACTCATAGTTTATCTGTTTAAAAGTAAAAAACATAGCTAGTCATTGTTTATAATAAATTATCAGTTTTTTTTATAAGAATGGGTTAAATGTACCTAACGGATGTTGTAATTTTTAAATAATAACATTAATGCAAACTATTTAAAACTTCATTGCTAGAAGATATCAAATGTTTATTATAGTTGTTAATGATTTAAAAAAAAATACATTTGAAACTATTGTTAAAACAGCAAAAATCTATACTCTATACTATTATAATAAAGCGTAAACACACACTTCTTTGTTGCCTAAGATGTCAGCAATTACAGCATGTTTTTTAATAATTCTCTTTTTAATAGAAATCCCTACACTTCACGCTTTAGGCTATACATTTTCACGCCATTAAACTATTATAAAATAAATATTTTGGATAAAAACCTTAATGTGGGAAAGAGACCATAAGTTGCTGCCAACATCAAGGAAGCAAGATTGCTAAGTTTTGTCATGTCATATCATTTTGACATTTGCTATTGATAATATGACAAATGTAAACATTAAATAAAATTTTCATAACATCATGCGGATGAAGCCGCATGGGTACAGCTAGTATTAAATAAATAATTAAACAAGTTATCTATACTTTCTATTAGTGTTGACAATAATCCTCGTCTAGGTCTAAGCGGTTATCTCCTACAAACGTATCTCACTCGAAACTCGAAAGTTGAGATACATTCATAATAAACCCTGCAGCATCTGGGAATCACGTTAAAATCACGCATACGCGATAAACTAATCTCTAAGCCGTTATCACTACGCAAACATTTATACAGGAATGATGTAACTACAATAGTTCTTTTTTGTATAGCAACATTTGATAACCGAGAAATGTAACATCTCTTTTGTGCGTGGGATTTTTGACACTTCGTATATGAGTGTTTACGAGGCTGTGTGTTTCGTGACAGTTATTTTTAAACCAAGAAAAGGGACTGCGAAAAATCGTTAGAAAATATTCGTATTGTGGACTAATTTTGTCGATGATATTACGAATACTTTTTCGCACACTTTCGTGATAGGTCCCCTGATAATAATTATAAATAACTTATAAACTAAACATAAAGGAGCTATTAAGAAATCATTAATACGGTGGCGGAATCGATTAAATTTGAACCCATCGGGGGCCCTTTTTCAGGATGATGGTGACTGGTATTACCTATCTCACGAAAGTTTAAATTATATTTCTTATATCTGTCTACATCCCTTTGTAATAAAGTCTACGTAACATCTTAAAACTTGATAAGCTAAACAAGATAGTGTAAAGTAAAGCGTACGCACCACTTAGACTAATCTATCGCACAACTGTAGTGCGATTGTCGATTGTTTTGCAGCCAATTCAATTGTTTAGTTGCAAGTGTCAAGACTAAACAGTTTGGCGACAGTTTAGTTTCAAGTATGCGCACGCTCTGAAGACAGTACCGACCTCATGCAAAGTTCATGCAATTACATAATGCACACAATGTACAAAACGTAACATGTTTGCGGAATTTATTACTTGTTTCTCTTAGTTTGTGATAAGGATAGCAAATAATTTCGCCAGATGTTGTGATATCTTTTAGCTAGCATCGTTTATAAATCTATAACTAACTGTTACCGATAACTAACTCGCGGGACAGGCGCGGCCGGGCCTCCGTGTTCTTTACTAAAAGACGAGACATACCGGAAAGGGGAGTACCAATATGACAGAAAAACTTTCAGACATCGGCTGTATTTCCAAACAAATACGGCAACGAATCTGTACTTCCTCTTGTGTGTGGATCTCTATGGGCGTCGTTGTCTACCTGTGTGTTCCCGCCGCTCGTTTCCACCTTCTCTTATTATTACTATTAGACAGACAGGAAGAGAGAAAATTTTAAAACCTCAGCTAATTAAATAAAAAATTGTACAGAAAGCCAACATAGACTAACCCATGTTACAGACTAAATATTTCATACAATGCCCTTAAATTAAAATGAAAAAAACACACGCTTCGGGGAATAACCGATGTACTAGATAATATAATACCTAAATTTCGAAGAAATCTTCATAACGAGTGTTTTCTATGATAATGAAAATAAATTTATTATCAAGAAAATTGTCTGCAGAACATGCTCATTTTATTTCATTTTATTGTACAGATAAAAATAACGACTTATCTAGACATCTATATTTAGACTTTATTTTTCTAATTTTTAATTTGTTATAGAGAAAAATACAAATGCAGTAAAAAAAATTTTTAACCATTATTTTTTTACAAAATCATTGGACTGTCTTTTGAAGTACATAGTTATAACTGTTGGGAAGGCACGCTCTCCTCTTATCTATTAACAGTAAGTTGCTACAAATAGAGAAATGTTACCAGTATAAGATATTTTATATATTTTTTTGTGAAATATTTTAATAACTGCGTGTTTGGAATTTTGCATATATTTAGATTACGTTCCATAGATTAGTGTTAGGCAGTAAACTATTAAAAGATTATATAATCTACATAGAATAGTTTACTGCCTAACACTAATCTATGGAACGTAATCTAAATATATGCAAAATTCCAAACACACAGTCAGTAAAATTTCACAACAAAATAATTTAATCAATATTATCTAATACCAGATCATAAATGCTATAGACAAATGAGTGATAATAAATCAATCAAACTTACTTTAATATTATAAATGCGAAAGTTTAGTGTGTGTGTGTAACATGTAGAGGTTAGTCTGGAAGAACACATAAGCCACTTGGTTTTTAATACTACGCGGACGGAGTCACGGGCGAAAGCTAGTCTTACTAATATTATAAATGCGAAAGTTTAGATGGATGGATGGATGGATGTTTGTTAGCGTTTGTAGCCTAAACGGCTGAACGGATCTCCATGAAATTTGGCACAGGTTTAGAGCATAGTCTGGAAGAACACATAGACTACTCATTTTTTTTAAATTCCACGCTGATCGGTCGCGGGCGAGAGCTACTCAGCAATAAATTTCCTTCTGTCACCTGCTAATTCATCACAGATTCTAACAAAATGTAACAAAACGTATGAGTATTACGCTAGACATTCGCAACATTGTTCCGTCGGTATGCTATTTAAAAACAATCATATCACAATTTACATTTAATTAATTAAACATCTTTGTCTATTCCCAGCCTGTTGACCCGCTGACAAACGACATTGTGGCATTGTTTGATGTTTGTTTGTTTGTTGAATTCGTCACATCGATGTTGTGTTGAATAAGGCCTAGTACTAAGATCTTATACAAGGCCCTGTAATGTTTACAAACTTGTAGTAATTACTACTTACCTTTACAACGATGGGATAAGTAAGTTGTTACTATATTATTCACATAACACAGATCAAGGTTGAAGGTTTACTGAGGCAACTAAAATCATAATTCTTCGTCTAATGCGGCGGATCAAAATTCACCCCAATGATATTTCTGAGAGTACGTGGCAGGTCTTTCCCCACCGGGTCTAGGAAAGATTAAATTGCTATAACTTTGTAGAAATTTAATGTATACAAAGGCAGAGGGACATAGTTTTCTTTGTCCGCACCGGCTTAAGTACCGCGTCAGGCCGATTTCGACCTGTTACGCAGTGATCGTGTTAAGGAAAGAATATCTCTTACGTACACGGGCGTCAGCCGATGTCTAAGGTTATAATATATTTCTTTTGTGTTTTTTAAATAACTTACCAGTAGTGTCTACTATAAGTAAATAAATAAATATGTTTTTTTTTTTCCTAGTATTTTGTGTATATTTTAAATTTTTGGAGTTATCTGCTCGTCTACTCTACTCTACAGAATAGATAAAAGCATTTCTAAATCGTGTATGATATCTTAAGAAATAAATATTCTAAAAGTTATTTTATTTCCATCCTTTCGTATTTATGTTAGCATTGTCTCTGTTTTTATTTATGATGTATAATATTTTTTTAATACGATATACTAATCGTTCAGATATTAAACTATCAAAATGGTAATGTAATAATTACTGCAAAACTTTATGTAATAAATGGGTCAATTTATCAGCATTTTTAATATAAACAAATTTTATATCAAGTGTCTGGCATTTTTTGTGCCTGACCTCTGGTCCTAACATCAGATAAAACAATCGTTTACATCCGAGGGCACGGAAATCTCTTCGTACTAACAGAGTATATTTCCGAAATAATAAGCGCCACTTTGCACATTACTGTCACATAACACTCTTGACATTCCCTCACCTAAAAAAAGTAAAAAAGAGGGCACCGCAAATATTCATAATAGTGGTAGTGACCGCTTTAACATCTTAGCACGAATGGGCCAGCATACTTGGTGTAATACCACGACCACACAGAAGACAGGCGTGAAATGGAAGCGATTCCGTGTTTCATCTGATGAGTGTGGTGCCGGAGTCCTAATTTAAAACCCTTTATCTTTACCACCCTTTCCTTTTAAGGAGAGAAGGGGAAGTGGAATTGACGGTAGAGAAGTAGCATAGGAACGGGAAATATCCTCCTTATGTGCGTCTCCTCCTCCGTCAGATAAGGGTAGGCAAGGCATTTGCAATTGCGGATGTCTACGGGCAGCGGTCACTTCGTCATTTTGACGGATTCAAGTGGCCGGTTGCTCGTTTGCCACCTTACGTTATAAAAAAAAACCAGGGCGCCAGTAGAGCTAGAACCGGCTCTGGCTAGTTCGTTATATTTTCTGTCACGGAGTACATGGTATTCTATTGTAGACTTCTTTACCGGACATCCTGTACATTACTTATCATACAATTATTACGTAATTTCGCTATACAATATTAAATCGACGAAACATTCGCATGTGTAGAGTTCAAGTACAGGTCGATGTAATCTTAGCTGTTTTTTTCGGCAATTTTCCTCATTTATCAAAAAACACTATCGCAATACCGGTTTTAATCGCTCTGGATGTTCTCGTCTTAACCTCTGTTTACGGCACCCCTTCTTTTACCAGCTTTTGGGAGGGGCAGTTTTATGAGACTAATTCACAGAGCTGCGGCATCCCTTTTTCCAGCTTCCTGTGCGCCCTCCCGTACTCTCTACATCGAAGAGACGGGAGGGATGCAGAATTAAATTCCGATGCCATTCTAGGTTGTCCGTAGAAAACTCCAATTACAATATCAATTCAAAATATTTTCAATAGCAACTGTAATCGTTCAAAAATTGAAAATTTCTCACTATACATACATACACCATACATCCCATAAAAGATCTAAGCGACTTTTATAGTTGGTGGGGTTAAGAAATTATTAGAACTCTTTGTTGAATTAGTTTGTATAGTTTTTATAAAGAAAAAGAACAAATATGTCAAGTGAGACCAAATTAGACATGGAAAATTAATATTCTTTTACAAAAACCTACTTTGATCTTCTAAAAGTGCATTATAGCTAACTATCTGGAGACAGGAGCCCAAACACTTTTAAAATCTAACAGATAATATCCACTGTCGTATTATTTTTCTACAATCGTTTGAGAAGTGCAAATCGATGTTACAATTCATCGATTAAAACGACGTCATCCGTGTCCTTTAATTAAAACGTGAATCAAGTCTCAATTAACAACTTACGTAACAGATTAAAATCTCGAATACGTTATATCTACACGTGATGTCTAAACGAAGCGAACAATTATTGTACACGTGACCGTTTATTTTTATTATACACAATATAGTAACAAAATTCTATCAACCGGTTTTAATATAAACGTGTCGTTATATAATCTGTTTTTAACAAAGTAGTCGTAGGTATACTTATTATGTGAAAGGAAGCTATTTTATCTACATATACTTAAATAATAAAGCGTAAACACACACTTTGTGGCGTAGGATGTCAGCAATCACAGCATTACGCTTTAAGCTATATAGTTTTAAGCTATTAAACTTAAGGGGTAAATAAATTAAAAAAAAACTTCATGTGTGTAAGGGACCATAGACTACAAGCTGCCAACATTAAGGAAACAAGATTATTATGGTAACGGTAACTAGTAATGAAATATAAAAGAAAATCACTAACATATTATTCACTTGGTTTGGACCCTAAGTTACGGATATTAAATTGGCCATAAACAACTAATCTGGCCCAGTGCAGATTGACTTCACGCACATATTTGAAATTACTTGCGCATTTGTGCAGATTGCGTCAAATGTTATCCGTAAGAAGGTCGGGTAAATTTGAATATGAAATTCGAAAATCAAAAAACAGTAGATAGCGGGATTGTAACTCAAGACATGCAGATTGCAAGTCAGAATCTTAACCCCTGAATTACTATTATTTACATAACTAAAGGCATAATATCTCGGTGACTTCTTACTAAGAATTATTTAATTTATGGGAAAATAATGTTACCCAGTAGAACGATAACAACAATTTGAAATAACAAAAAATAACATTACGTAACTTTAACAAATAGAACAAAAAATCTCAAGTGTTCTATTTTTTTGTTGAATATCAAACAGGATCATAAAGTTAGATTGTAGCCTATAATATGAACATACGATAAAAAAATGGGGTGTCCATAGACTATGTATAGTATAATCCTATAAAGTATTGCGCCATATTGAGGTTGCCAGAGTTTACAAAAAAGAAATTGTGCACTTATGAATTCGTTAACTTTTAATTTTAGTTAATGGATAATCTTAAACTCTTGTGCTAACCAGTATGTAGTAAAAAATAGGAAAGACAAATATCAAGAAAAAATATAGACAAAAAACTTTAGTGATATTGCTAATGCTACAAAACAAAATATTCTCAAAAAAACAGTACACTAAAAAGTAACGAAATAATTCCTTGAAAATATTAAACCTACCTTAATGTAACTGTTATGTCTATATTGTACAATTATTATTACTTTGATGTCGGTGTCAGCCAAGGTATGCACGTAAGTATCTACGTATGGGTTTCCACATTTTTACCATAACAATTGACAATTGAAAGTCTAGTAACAATTAAGTAATGAATCTACATTGACTGACACCGACTTCAAAGTAAAAAAAAAAACATACAGACGAATTGAGTTAACTGACTATAACTTTCGATATTATTATGTCTAGTTCTTGTCGCATATTTCTTCTTATATGTTTTGACAGATTTTTACTAGACTAAAAAAATATTCGGGTGTTACTTTGCGTACTTACTCTGCTCTATAACAAGGTATATAACTGAAAAAATATGTAAATTTCATATAGAAGTAATATTCCGTATTTTTCCGTTCTAAAACGTATAATACATTATTTATAATGTAATGATATAAGTTTTTTTTGATAGATTCTGTCTGAAGTCATAAGAAATATAAATAAAAACCAATGTGGGTCATATGTTAACCCGTTTTTTTGTCCTAACATCCGTCCCTCCGTTGTTCCTCATGGTATTCATAATACAAAAAATACTGGGAAATATATATCTCATGGTTAATTCAACTCGGTAAACAAAAATTGAGATTCATTTTTTATATTTTTTTATTTCATAACTTAACTGAAGGCTTATTCCGTAATGCGTTTATTCGATAATCTCAAATTCGTTTGACATTTTAAGATAGGAATATAACCTAATTGAAATAGTTCAATCCGAATTCGACGTTAAAAAATGTTATCGAGTTTTTAAAGTGTGGCTATGACATAAATAAAATTAAGCATTTTACGTTCATCTGTGGTTTTTACAACAAAAATCTTTATCAATTTAATTACACGTTAATTTTGCATTCACATAACTAACGGGAAGTTTTATGACGCGAATTGAAAAATGTACGAAGTCCCGCCAAATTATGTTACATGGGAATTTTGTGGTTTTTTTGCACGGGTAAAATGTAAACGCGTAGATATAAAATCATAACTTGATGTAAGAATAACCCTAATGTCGCTTTGAATTGCAACCAGCTATATAACCGTCCTTGGAGTTCCACATAACATTTTCCTGCACGTGATATGTTCGCGACGGTTTTTTCAAGATGGCCGATGTTTTTTTCTTGTATGCAAAACAATTGTGTTTTGATTTGTCGATATCTTTTGTTACATAATGTCGGGTTACACGAAAACAAGTTTTTATAATACTTGACAATATAAAAACTAGAATACCTTGTTACCTGCTTGTATTTTAATGTATTTGTTAATAGAATAACAATAAGAAATAGAAAATAAATAAACTGGGGATTTTTTCTCTGCAAAAATATTGAGTTAAGATTATTTGGTAGCACTCAACTTGTCTTGTCATGCATCTGCACAATACTAATCTTCCAATCTTCCATTCCTTCCATATATTCTTTCATCCATGTAACCCATACTAAATTTAATTTATAAAATTTATATTTTGCACTAATAGATATAAACTAAATTACTTTTAAAAAACAAATTCCGAATTCTTCGCTCATAAACTTTATTTATAAATACGCCATAAAAAATGTATAAAATCATCGTATTATGTATAAAAATTGGAAAACAACACAATTTTAAACATTCAACGTAAAAATAAAAAAAAATCAAAGATTATGTAAAGTTTTTAGTTAACCACAGATTATTAAAAAGTTTGCTCTATCATAGTGTCTTCGTCATCATATAGAAAAAAAAACAACAAATTCCAGTAAACTATTCATTGATGACTACAGGAAAATTCATTTTCTCTAGATCATTAATTTATTTTAAAACGTGACTCGTAATATTCAGTTTACCGCAAATCTCGAGCGCGCCAAAACTTCCAATGTCAAACGAAAAAAAAAAACGACCGCGATCAATATGCGTAAATACCGAACCGATTTCGCAGAACTGCAACTTCCTTATTAGAATAGAATTACATATTTTGTTTAGTATAATATTTATTATATTATGTAATCTTACTAATATTATAAACTAGCTGTTCGCGTGCGGCTTCATCCGCATGTAACTATAATTGTTTACATTAGTCATTATCAATTACAAATTTCAAAATGAAATGACATGACAAACCTTAGCAATCTTTCTTGATGTTGGCAGCAACTTATGGTCACTTTCCCACATTAGGGTTTTTATCCAAAATATTTACCCCCTAAGTTTAATGGCGTGAAAATGTAATGCCTAAAGCATGACGTAAGTGTAGGGTTTTGTATTAAAAAAAGAATTATTCAAAAATATGCTGTAATTGCTGACATCTTAGGCAACAAAGAAATGTGTGTTTACGCTTTATTTTAATAAGTATAGAGTACAGATAGTATAGAAGTATAGATAGTATATATGCGAAAGTTTATATGGATGTTTGTTAGAACAACATTGGTAGAACTGCACAGTGGATTTCGATAAAATTTAGCATAGATGTTGATAGTCTTAAAGAACAAATAGGCTACTTTTTTTAACGACAGGACGGATTTCGATTAATTTTGGTATAAATATTCATGATAGTCTGGAAGAACATAGGCTACTCGCTTTTAATTTCACGCACACGGAGTCGCGTGGGAAAGCTAGTTTATACATAAGTCAAGTAAAAAATACACTTATCTTTATATCGTCACCACTGTACGTCTGGTAAAGTCCGACGATAAACAAAATTATGTGGTAATAAAGTATTAAAAATTTGCCGTGTGTGACGTCCACGAAGTAATTAAGAAAATATTATATGATAATTGTTTATTTTATTTGTCACAAATTAACGTTGGTTATCATCTATACTTATATTATTTATTATTATTATTCTTATTTCTTATTTTATTTTTTATTATCCATATCTATACTGTTATAATAAAGCGTAAACACATACTTCTTTGTTGCCTAAGATGTCAGCAATTACAGCATATTTTTGAATAATTCCTTTTTTGATAAAAAGCCCTACACTTACGTCACTCTTTAGGCTATATATTTTCACGCCATTAAAATTAGGGGGTAAATATTTTGGATAAAAACCCTAATGTGGGAAAGGGACCATAAACTACAAGCTGCCAACATCACGGAAGCAAGGTTGTCATTTATGCATTTGAATTTAGTCATTTGACAAATATAAACAATAAAATAAAGTTTTTATAACTTCACGCGGATGAATCCGCAGGGGAACAGCTAGTTAATCATAAATAGAAAATATCTTTAAGTGCTTCTAAATACTGTACATAATTTTTTTTTTAATTTTTTTATATCAGAATTATTAATTTCCTTTTAACTTCAAAACTGTCAGTTTTAAAATTAAAACAAGAAACATTGGTTACCAAAAGCATAAAATATGGTAATCTAGATCCATTCAGGATTATGCAAAACAAGCAGCCAATTAGATAGTTAATGGTTAACAAATTGTAACAAAAAATATGAAGCCGAAATATTAAAGCAAATATTAGGCCATACTGAATTAATTCTTTACACCACACAAATTGCCCAAAGTAACGCTCTTATCAATCGATTACAAATTTCGTCGAAACACAAAAATGAGACAAACACATGACTCAATCGAGAATTAGCTAAAAAATGGACACTGTATTGACACAATAGCGCCGGCTAAAGTGATTACACACAGGGTAAGTTACGTAAATATTCGCACACACGCGCAACATATTTCACTCACACTACTGTCTTCACGCACACTTTGAAGATGCTAGTGTGCGTGCTGCAGCACCGACTCGGTCGACCCCTCTACAAAATTTAGTCGCACTCTAGACTTCGCAGAGAATAGTCGTGTCCAAGTAACTAGAGTACTACAGCACCAATCGCAGTGTACATTTCGTCATAACAACATTGTGATAGTGACAAAAAATTTTTCGGAACGTGAAAAGTGGGAGTGTTTATAACATTATTAATTTTGAACTATTTTCATAATAAACTACGCCGTGAACAGTTTTGTGCATTTCGCTATTTGTGAATTATGACATTGTTCCCACTATTTGGATAATTCCGGATAAGGAGCTGATAATTACCGCAAATATTTTCGTAAGTATTTATAAAAATATTTAAACACCACAAATCATTTTTACATTTAAAAAAAAAACTTCAAAAACTTTTACAAACTATAGTTTGAAAACTTAACTTTTTGAACTACTCCAACACAAAACAAAAAATCAAAACAGGAAAAACATTTACTACTTAATTTTTTGATGTTTAGGATTTTATTGCAGTTGCAAAATTGCAAAATTACTAAAGTTGAGATAGTGAAGATGACAATTATTTAAATGCACCTGCACATTGTTAAAAAAAATTAAAGAGTATTATTGAATTTGATTAAGAGCATAAAAATTTTTTTGAAAATCGATTTCTTTCATTCAATTATCGATTTAAGATTAGATTAAAATAAATTACAATGAGTAATATATTTGATGAGTCAGAGTTTTCGAGCGATTCTTGGTTTCGGTCAAATGTTTTTCCGTTATGTCATTGACTTCTCGCCTCGAATTCTGTTTATTCATGCCCCTTAGTTTCGTGCCAAAATCTTCAACGCTTAAATCATTTCGTAGAATTATATATGTAGCATTTAAATGGCTCTTTGTTATGATCTTTTGTTTGTGAATGTGCTTCCTTACATGTGTTTTCAATATTATCTTTGTTTACACTGTCAATACTACGTATGTTACAATATCGCTGATTATTTTCGTTCGATGACATTATTTTGCACAAATATTTTTACCTGTAGTACACTATCATACTTATTGATACAAATAAATTATTTCTATTTCCTTAAAATACAAAAAAAAATACAACGAACATTTTTTTTCTTATGTCTAGTTTTTTTTTTAGTTTTAATTAGTGCATTGCGTTTATTTGTACGTTGTGTCGCAAGCGGCGCCAGGCAGCTCGGCTCTGTCGTAAGCCTATTGTGAGTCGCTTACACAACTGGTTCAAGGTTCCGATCCAGCGTGCATTCGCCTGCGGATGTGCGGAAACTAGATTTCGTAACTGCTAAATAGTTAACAAATGTTTTTTTTTATTTGTCATGTGTCAATATCAATTTTCATATTAGTATTTTTCAAAATCTAATATACGTGAATCGACTTTAGGACATTAAAAAATTTGAAAAAAAAGATCGCTTGCATATATTTTTTCTTAAAGTAACAATATTTACCTATCGATATACGAATATGTATTTTTTTATGATTTTTTAATGCAAATTTTTAAAAGGACATTTAATCGTACGTTGAATTAAATCGATTCATCGTAAAGGTCAGTTCTATATGACGCAACGTCCCTAGGGCGGCTTGCGCAACGAGCTGCAATACACACACACCGGCGCACACAGACAAAACGCTTGTTTAGATAATCTCGTATTTCTATAAATGTCGTTGAGCAATGTTTTCATACAGGACCGTTATTTAAACTACGTACTGTTAGCAAATGTATGTTTTGACAGACAGTAGCGTTAACAAAAAAAATGACATGCAAAAAAACATGTTCGTTTCTCTAATACAAATACGATATTAAGATAATCGTTTATTCACTCGTAGATAGTAAACTTCGGAACTAATTTTGGTAATTCTCTAAACAGCAATAAACTGAGCCTGTTTCTTATTTGATATTCGAAAAATAAACTATGAAAGTCGGTGTGAAAAACAATTTACAATCGTAAAGATAAAGAACAAAGAATTGTAACAGATAATACAAACTGCAGTATTACTAATGACGTAATACAGGAACTAATCGGCAAGGTTGACCGGAAGGTATTTAAGGTCGAGACTGCATTTAGTTAATCACGCATCATGACTGGCGATTACATGTGGCCATTTAAATTGCGGCTACGTGAATAATTTGTGGTTAACAATTGTAAGCAATCATTATATGTTCATGAAATAATCATTTACAATCACGACAAACGAAAAATCGAAAGAAAAATCCCAGATTTCGGAAAGATGATGTATTTCCTTTGCTGATAAAATCGTATTTAAAAAAAAATTGTCTGCTTGCAAGCCGTGTTTGTTTCGGGTAATATCCGAAATCGTTGGGCCGATTTCAACCGGGCTTTCACTGAAGGGTAGCTGACATAGACGGGCATATTATAGGTTATTTTTGTTATCAATTGGACGTCACTAACAACAGCTAGTAAAGACTATAAATGCCCTTTAATTGAGTACAATGATTGTTTAGTCTGACGATTAAGGTCATGAGAATATAGTTTTATTTATAAAAACATTACTACGTTTAATCGTACGAGTTACGTAAGCGATTTTTCGTGTCGGCGCAACAAGGCGGCCGATAATTCTCATACACCGAGGACAAGCAAAGATAACTTGACCTATTTTTTTTTATCTCGAACACTCGCGTTACTGTAACCTAGTTAGTGATGCGCACGTGAGCATACACGGCCAATTGCGACAATGTATATCAATGTGTGACGTGTCATAGCTCTTAAAAGTACCAACAAGGATATACATAATGGAAATGGTTCGATGACGCAACGATACTAGGAATTGCTTTGAATCGACCTGGCCAAGAGCACGTTTTTATTACTATAAGATTGTAGGCAAACTTAAATTCTCAACCAAGAAGTACAAAAAATTCCTCATCTGAATGACCTGTATGGTCCAAGTTAAGAGCCTAGGAGCATCCTTATTTTATAAACTCACCTTGTATCCTTGTACTTCGTTTGTTGAAGTAAATCGCAACGGCAACGCATATCCATTCCCTTTGGTATTGCGGGTGTCCATAAGCGTCGAAGTATTCGGTCTTCCCGCAGCTCGTGCCACCTTTCCGTATAAAAAATACCTTTGTAATTGTATACGAAAACACATGAGTCATTTATGGTTTGGAATCATTACGATAGCATCTATTCACGTGGCTTCCTGGAACTAACGTAAGGTTACGTAAGACTTGTGTAGCTAATTCTGTCGAATCTAGTGCAAGGAAATAGGCTAAACGTTTCTTAATAATGAGCAATTAGTCGCAGCAGACAAGGTTGCCGCAACTAGGTCTGTGTTATTGAAGGAGAGATTATCAAGAGATAGGGAAATCCCTAACCGGAAAAGTCAGTGGGGACCTTGACATATTTTGTACCGGTACGTAGGTATGAGTTTATCGCACGGAGTTACGAAACGCAACCTTGACACGAAACCGTTATCGCGCAACGAAAGAGGCCACCCTGAAAATAACTCGAAAATCCCGCTTTGTTTAATTACGTGAAAATCTGTCTGCGAATATCGGTCAAGTACAAGAAAATTGGCGCAAAAAAAAATTGTTGAAATACATCCAACTTGAAAGACCTTCCCGATTCACCTTAGAATTAAAATAGTACTAAATAGCTTGGCTGTACAACGGATACGACGAATGATGTGTTTTATAAACATGCAGGTCTTACTTGCGTATACTATCAATGAAGCCATACGTTTCTCGACATGAAACGCATTTAATGCAGACAAATTTGGAACTTTAGTCCATCACCAAATAATTCATTATTAAATTAAATTGACGTTTACTCGTAGATCTTCTGACGGTAAACTGTCAAATCAAAGATGGCGACTGCCCTACTTTTCCCGCGCAATAAACGGCGAGCGTGTGGAAAGTTACGGCTGTACTACTTTCTCTACTTTTTCCAAGATGGCCGATATTGTCTAAGCTTACAACGAAGGTCAATAACATTTTGTTTTTTCTGTTATCAGTAACATACTTTTAGTGTTAATAGACCACATTCTGCCTAAACTTAAAAGATAACGGTTATAATCATGGCAACAAAATCTAAATACAAACTAATCATGATTTCGAAGTTATTTGTCGCAATTTAACAATGCAAAAACAACATTAATGTAAACGCATTTCTTCGGCTTTAATAGAATAATTTAACGCTACAACGATCGGTTGATAAAATTGAATATAATCTGTACTTAAAAGTTTTGAACAAATTGGAAATTCTAAAAATCTTAAGCAATGGTCAAGGTTAATTCGCTAATTTAACAAATCTATTAATTAAATTCACGTTGTTAGATCACGTTGTCACGTTGCAAGTTTATATAACGGTTCAGTTAGGAGTGAGCGTTGCGCAAGCGGCAACGTGAGGTTCAAGTGCGGACACGTGCTGGCCGCCGCGTGACCCGCGTGCTGGCACACGGTAGCACGTGCGGGATGGAGACGCGAGGTCGCTGATCGGTGCTCCGACCTGAACCCAGCCAGGTAGAATAGATAAGGTTAACACCCCCGATACATCGATATAGGAACTTATAGCTTATATATAGCTCTTATAGCTTAGCAAATATTGAAACCCAAAGCCGAATTAATCTAATTTCAAGAAACAACGCAATCTATTTCTATTTATTAAAGATTGAAAATCTAATTCCCCATTCATGGGAATTATAAAAGTCATAGCGTTTAAGCATTTTTTTTATTATATAGATTTTAATTTGATAAAAATCTAATGCTGCGTCACTCGACCGGAAACAGATAGGAACAGAATGTAATTTATCGTATAATTTCTTAGTACATTTATCTTTGGTAATTCCGCCAATTATAAAAATATCGATAAAAAAATTATTTATCTTGATGTATCGAGAAAAATGTCTGATCAAAGGTAGACTGTTGTCATGTTACATAAATTTGAATTATGATTTTTAATATTTTAGATATTTCTTTTTTTATGCCTAAATTTAATAGTTACATAAACCGGGCTAATTGCCAGTCTAGTCTATTAGTTTAATTTCTTTTAGGAAATATTAGAAATGTATGATATCCTCAAACACCATTCTGAGTGGTAAGCATGAGTGCTGCGTTTATTAATGTAATTTAAACTTGTTAAAACGCAATATCATATAATGCGCATTATGTAAAGGGCATATATACCTATAGTTTGTCCGATTAAGATAAATTATCAGTTATTATTCTTTAAAACAAAATGTAATTAATCTACTTGCGTAATAATTTATAAATACCTTATCCACTTAGACGTTATCAGTGTTTGTCAAATGGTATTATCCAATGAGTCACATATAGTCATATGCAATAATGTTACTCGATTAATAAACGATATAAATCACCTTGGTATCTCAAAAATATGTAATAAGTCTGTAAATTTACAAACTAGAACTAGTGTAAAACAAGCGCTTCTTAAATAACGTCAATAAACTTGCACAGATTATAAAAGGTTGACAAATAAATGCAGAGTATAAATAAATCCTGAACAATCACGTGTTCTGACCGCACGGGGCTTAACGTTAGTCCCGTGCTGTACCATCGCTGTGTAACACGTGTTTAAATTGAATTGAATCCACGTGCTTGAGTACATTATATCTTTTACCTCGGCATTTAAATTTATTTCCTGCAGCGCAGTTATTGTTTGGACACAATTATAACTTACCAACCAACCAACAAACCAACTCTGAGAATAATCTTATAAGATTTATCGATCCCTAATATCTATACTAACATAAATGCACTCTTAGTACATTCATTGAATATAATGTAATTAAAAAATTTAACTCACCTAACCTCGAAAATGCACAATCAATTGCATTTCCAATTGCCCAAACCAACCTTGAACGCTTCTAAAGGCAATGACGAAACTAAATAGCTGTTTCATAACAGTATTACGGGTTTTAGACGGCAACGATGAGCATAAAAACCGTACTCTTGTACCGTACGGTCCCAGTTTTTGGTTAACGGTGTGCTCACGAACTCAATGATTAGCTATGTAACTGTCCCCGTCAAAAGCCGCTCGATTGTTGCTGGGATCGGACGGCCACCGTTACTGTGCCACTAATATTGGCTTTATGTTATCTATGGTCAATGTCAAAAAACATCCAGAAAGAACCAAAAACAAACAACATTTATGTTGTCTGTCCTCAAAATGTTAATGTCAAAAACTTCTCAATTATTAACCTAAAATTACATAGAATAATTTTAGGATTTTTGACAAGATAATTTTTATAGAAAATGTGTATTTGTCTTGTAAAAAGTAGCGGTAGATTTTATATCACGATGAGAGCATAACCTTATTATCAACCATTTAACCGTTCGCGTTATACAGACCATCAAATAACGGAGTTCACTTACATCACTCAAACAGAGCGTTGCTTACGATTTGCTAATAATATTAATTCGAACTGTAATATAATAATAAAGTTTAACGATATGAATAGATTAAGTAAATTTATCTGTTAACAAAATTATAAGAACCATTTCCTGATGGCCATTCATAGTTTTAGATATAACGATTAAATATAACAGAAACGTTGATAATTACTATTAAATTATTTTTAATCTAGGTCACAACGGAATAAAAAATATTCTATTAGAGATCATGGGTAGGAATTTTTATTATTAAAAAGTTTACATTAAAACCACTAGTTATTTCTTCATATTGGAATAGAATAAAAAATGTCCATTCAAAAGACTCATCTAACTGTGTAACATAGAAATATCGGAGTAACGGTTAAAAAACGGCTATTCTAACTGTTACCAATGTATGCTTGGATGATTTGTGTTTATTTGTGCATAACTAATGTATTATTATATATCTCAAAGTTTCAAACGCAGTTAATTAGATAAATTAGGCGTAATATTGATAATTTATTTAAAAAAAAAAAAACAATATCAAATACTACATTAAAATCAGTTTTAATATTAAAATCGATTATGAAATTTGATCGATATCATTCTGTCATAAAGATTCAGTAATCAACAATTAAAAATGAACGAATTACTGAATTTTAATTTTCCCGTCAATTAGGGACGGGCGGTGTAGTCGAACGGTCGAATCTAACGGCGCGCGCGCATCTGGGGCGACCCAGTGACACCGAAGTCTGCGTTGTTGCCATCCAAGTTAGGCAAATTGCCCAGATTGCGGTAGATAGCGTGAACAGAGTTATTAATTTTTTCTTTCCAATGTTGAACAGTACGGTGGTGTAACTGGCTGAAAACGAATACCACAGCTAATAGGTAACTGTTACAGATTTTTAACTAAAAAGTAAAACGGCCAGTTTTGTGTTTTTTCTTTGATTAAAAAATAATGTCAATTGAGGTTATATAAAAAAACATGTTAATATTAAGATAAAGATTTTTCTCGAATTTACTTTTTTTGATCCTACGTAAAACATTTAAAATTCATAATAGGCTCATTTGCGTTTAAAAATAATAGAATAGGAAGAGGTTATGTAAAGCTTTCCATGCAATGAGTTTGCTTAAAATTCTCTAGAGACTCACTAATGGGCCTCCTTGGAATTTCATAAGGAGTAAATTATGAATAAGACTGTATAAATCAACATGTTCACGTGTCACAAGCCGCGGAATAGTTACAAATACATGCAAATTGTCTTGTAAAAGCATAAATTGTGTTTTAGAAAGAGCTCTCACGTTGTCGCCCGCGCCGCGTGCCGCGGAACGTGACCGCCTAGCTTTTTTTGTCTATGCTCTAGTCACTAGTCAGCACTAAGAAAAAGGTAGACTACCTAGTTTATGGTTTCAGCACAATAGGCAATTAACGATTCTTTCATTGTTATACTATCGGATGGTTGTCGATTACAATGAGTTTTTAAGACTAGTACTTCCTGTCATTGGTGTTGCCGATGCATTGAGACTTATTAGACATACTTTATATAATTTGAATAGGAACCTATTTAAATCGCTATAGGGTTCATTACGTAAAAGGTGAACGACACTCGTGCTAGAGGACTGCTGATATTGTTAAATAGTCAAAGTAGGCAAATCAGCGGCCACGTTAGGAACAACGTGATCGTATTGCGAAATCTAAACTGTGTTAAGACTAACATTATTAGCCAACATTATTGCTTACCTTTTGTCACATGGTGACCGGCATGCTTCAGTCGCAGTCTCTCGCACGCGGCGCACACACTGCTCGCAACGCATGTGCTAATTCAAAGGAAGCTGACGATATCCGGAGCGAGTTCATTTGTGTAACAGAGGTTAGGAAACCATTAACAAACATTTTGCTAATAACTTGGGACACAAAAAATGGTAAATGTAGCAACGCGATTACACAAAGCTCCACGTGCAAGCCGCAGCACGGGATCTTACGACACGATTTTTGCAAGCGGTCATTTTGTAACTTAGCAACGCCGATTTAGCACGTTATTAATGTTCCGTTTCTTTGGTTACAGAACCACAGCGAGGATCCTTGCGGGCCAGGCGTCGTCCGCCGCAATATGGTCGCCGAATTCATCCTGAGCCAGCAGCAGCTGCTAGGCGCTGGAGGCGTGGGACCCGCTCCCTCGCCTCAGCGCGTACCGCCGCCACCGCGCGCGCGCCTTTCCGTATCCCCGCACTTCCCGCTGGACCAGCCGCCATCCAACGGACCGCCCGGGGATCCCCACGATTACCCTTCCAATTACGACTTCAAGCGTAAGGAGTTCTTCGGTCAGCGCAAGCAGCGCGAATTTATCCCCGACAGTAAAAAAGACGACGGCTACTGGGATCGCAGGCGCCGCAACAATGAGGCAGCCAAGCGCTCACGCGAAAAGCGCCGCTTTAACGACATGGTGCTTGAGCAGAGAGTCGTTGAACTCTCCAAGGAGAACCACGTTTTAAAGGCTCAGCTCGACGCCATCAAGGAGAAATACGGCATCTGCGGCGACAACCTCATCAGCATCGACCAAGTGCTCGCCACGCTTCCCACCTGCGACCAGGTGCTGTGCGGCTCCAAGCGCACCAAGCTGTCGACCGGCGGGCTTTTCCCGCCCGCGCCACCACCGCCACCGCCTGCACCGCCAGCCTCTCCGCCCTCCCCGCCGCCACAGCGCGCGCCGGAGCCCTACCAGGAGAGACTTCCAGCGCCAGAGGCATACTATCCCCACCCAGCACACTACGAGCCGCCCGGCTCCGTTCTTAACCTGTCGCGGACGCGCCGCGCCCTCTCACCTTACGAGCTCTCCTCGCTGTCGGGCTCCGGCGACGAGACGACGGAGCAGTACGCACCCGAGAACAACGGTCTCCCTCTTAAACTGCGCCACAAAACCCACCTGGGCGACAAGGATGTGGCTAGTGCCCTGCTGTCCCTTCAACACATCAAACAGGAGCCGGGGCCCCGCTCCTCGCCTTCCTGGGACGGCGAGGGCTCCAGCGACGAGAGGGACTCTGGCATCTCGCTCGGAGTTGACTACAGGCCGCAACGGCCCGATGACAGGCTCATCGAAGAGGAGGATGCCCACCTCAAGGCAGAGCTCGCACGACTGGCCACTGAGGTGGCGACGCTCAAGAACATGATGCATCAGAACAAGGCGCGTGCGCACGAGCATTGAGCGCACCCGCTTGCGCCGCCGGCGCCGCCGCCCCGCAACACGTCTCCCCTCACATGTAGACGAAGTTACCATGTTGTAAAGAGATGATTTATATTTGTATGATATGCGCAGCTGTACGCGACAAAGTCGCATCGCCCATTTATAATCCTTCCTAGTAGTTGTATGTGTCGGTGTTAGCGGAGGGCCGCGGCGACGCCATGTCGCGGCTCGCCCTCAGACTAAACTTTCGGTTTGCAGACTTTTCGAGCAGATTAAACTTGTCTACTCAGTGATAGATATAAAAAAATGCATTTTTAGTGGTGAGCTATGTATAATGTATATGTTATGTAATAAGTAAGCGAAGTAGATCTGTTTCATCTATTCGAAGATTCGGTAGTTTAAAATCGATGGCTAAAGACTAAGTTCTACCTAAGTGCTAGTTCGTAAGTCGATGTAAGTTATTTTAAGTCCAACATAGATTATTTATAAATTTTAAATGTATAATGTCTTTCTCAATCGGAATGTCCGTTAAGTTCCAAACCAAAAAAAATGATATGAGATAATATCCTCGTATGCTGTCATGAAATCGCAAAATAGTTTCTAAGGTTTCATAATATCCTAATGTTATTCAAAAGTATTGATCAGATTAAGAATACCAGTGCCTTTGACAATACATACCTACCTTTATAATAGTTATTTAATATGATATTTTTGTACATTTCTTAATAAAATCTCTGGGCAACTTCAGTCAGGCTGGACCTCTACCATTTGTTCCCGAAACTTCGATCGGATCGTAAAGCGACTCTTGTTCGAGAAAAACATGTAAAGCGCAAAGCGTTTGTTAATCCAACATCGTACTTCCACAATTACTATCGCCAAATGTGAATATCGCGAAAAATTGCTTTGTAAAATTACAAAATCCTGCAAAGTGTGGACCGCAATTATTTCAGTTGTAAGAGTCTATACTCCTGGTGATGCCCTATAGGGCACGTGATAGGACTGAAGGAAGTTATACTAAGTATTTATTTATTCGGACCGCGAAAGATTTTACAATTTATATCTTTGTATAAGAGACACTATACGATATGAATAAATTGTGTACATTACAATTAAAACATCATTTTATTTTACCAAACCTTACCTCATCCTATATACTAAGGGTCTGTCCCACCACTGGCTGATAGAGCCTCAGATAGCTTAAAAATGTCGTCACTGTCAGATAAGGGAACAAAATCAGATATTTCCATCACACATTTTAAACGTTGGATGTTATCAGACAATTTACAATTTGGTGAGACAGGCCCTAAGTATCCTATTGGTTATAAATTTAAAACTCGACCGTCGATCAGGCGACTAAACGTATGTGTTGCAGTCTACAAAATATGCATAAATATTTGATGAGTGCGATTTACGAATTTCTAATTGGCACGGCGTCTCCGTAAGTAAGTGCTGACAGACGGTTAACGAGTTAAATGGTACGCATTCAAAATAGCAGCTCAATGTAAGTCATACGACAGAAACATACATTAACTAGGGCAAAACTTTTTTAGGAAAATTCAGCATACAAACTAAGGCTTATAGGTATAGGTTACCAGTCCTGTTTAAAACTATAGTCTTCGTAAGAAATGGTTAAGTTAAAAGTACGCAAGAATATAACTCAATTTAACATCTACTTAACTGCAATCTATGACGGATTAATTTGAAATGCGAAAGTTTAGATGGATGGATGGAAATTTTTTGTAAGAGTTTGTAGTCTAAATGGCTGAACGGATCTGGATGAAATTTGGCATAGATGTAGAGCATGGTCTGGAAGAACCCAGGCGGCTAACATTTGTTTTTCTTTTAATTCCACGATAACGGAGTAGCGGGCAAAAGCTTATTAATTCTGTAAAGCTGCTTAACATAACCTAAAAAAATCGAAGAATTTTAAAAACTATTTTATGCAGTGTTCAAACGCACAAATCTACAAAAGGGACCAATTGCGCAATATTTAACGATTCCAGGGTATCAGCTAGTCTAGATAATGTAAAAAGATGGTATCGAAGTGTACGCGGGTCGTTAACATAACTCGTGTATTTCTGTCAGGTGACCCGGTTACAGATTGCGTACACGTCTCAGGTGCGCCCGCCGTGCCTTGAAAACAGGTAAACAATGTAAGAATGCCAAATAATCAATCATCGATTTAGTAACATGTTACACGATTATTTTGGAATTAGGCAGCGTAAGCCGAGAAAAGGTCAAATATTGTGGTTTTTTCAGAAATACGCTGTTTATTAATAGTTCCTAAAAAATTGTAATAGCCATGTTACTCACAAATAAACTATTGTTCTAATGGTGAAAGAATTTTTAAAAATCGGTCAAGTTTTTCTGTGAATCAAATACATACAAAAATCCAAAAATACTAATCTTTCCCCTTGCTAACTGCAAGATAGCGAGTGCTGCAAATATCTGCCTTCGTTAAGTCACTGATAGGTAAACTTGAAGACTAGACGTAATATGACTTTCAGGGCGTCCCACAACTGGCTGATAGAGGCTCAGATACCTTTAAAATGGCGTCCGTGACATCCTTTTAAAATTAAGACAGTGCCGATTTAAAAAATTCTCTCACCGTTAGAAAGATTAAATAATAAAAGAAAAAGGACAGAAGGAAACTACATTCAGCCACATAAAACTTTATTACAGACAGGTAAAATATGATATCGATAATAATACATCTATTACGACGATAGCAAATCGACGTAAAATAAACATCTACTTTTTCAATATTCAATAGAAGCATTGCCCTTTTAAACATATGAAAGCACAATTTTTGATTTTTGTGACAAATGGACAAAATAAAATAGCAAATATTTTTTATAGATTGATTGCTTCATGATTTAACTAGGTTTTGTGTGCAACTTCTCCATGTTATTTAAACCATATTTAAATGTAGAAATTGAATAAGTTATCACTCTCAAAATTAAATATTCTCAAACAACGAAATTAAATAGTTCTTTTATTATAGTTGTCAAATAACGTCACCGGAGATTGTCATTTGTTTTACAATAAAAATGCCAAGGACCTTGTTATATAACAAAGTAAAAAACGATCTTTCTATTTGTGCATGCGATTATAAGACTTATTGGTAACGTTTAACGATTATATTAGCATACTAAATTTATTTAAACACGGGACATTTTATATATTTTTAAAACGATTTCATCGTTTAATGTTACATCACTTTTATAACTACGACAAAAACTTATTATTATTTTAGAAATAATAACTTCTGTTTATTTTGATATTAAAAACAGTTTCTTGACAAAAGAGAGAATTACGAATTAGGTATTTTTTAATCTGTGAAATTGCAACACCGACATTTTGAGGTTATGAATAAGAAATTGATTGTTTTAATTCTAACATGATTATATTTTACACAAGCGTATTACTAAAAATTTATTAAATTCAATATATGTAACGATTATATTATAAAATACAAAAAGAATCAGTATAGTAATATGTAAATAATTTTCATTAAATAGACCTACCTCGTAACGGTTCGTTTTTTTTTTTAATATTTCCTATAATTGAGATCAATATGTTAGTTACCGGTTATCTTCTGCTGACGCACATGTACAAAAATATTAGTGTCTTTATTTAAATCCTATAGAACGAAAGGGACAAAATATTTTTGTACAAGCTTGTCTCTTACATAAAGATTTCTCTTCAATATAATAATAAAATGGTTAAAAAGGAGTTCTTACTTCTAAGTCTGCGATAAACATGTTATAAATGGCTTTTTATTTTAAATACAATTAATCTTAGATATATCTACTTTTAAGGTACAACTTGCGCGATTTTCTATGATTACAAAGGCTGAAACCAAATATACTAAAGTGATTTCTCTACAGACTAATTTAAAATTAAAAAGATACATGACATAGAACACGATAACATAGCGTTGTGGTTAATTTTATTTATTTCTAATTGGAATATTACAAGATTATAGATCCATCGATATGACAAGAAATTAATTCGATAATACACTCATTTAACAGTACATTTCATAATTATCTATCTAAAAGTGGTTTTACATCACAAGCTACATCGCATCAAGCTTCACAGACGTCCGTTGTTGTCGACAACTTTAAACCGAATGATTGACACTGCCCAAAATTACCTGCGGTTGTCTCGCTCGCACTTATGAATCTTTAAATGCGTGCGAGCGGGACCGCAGCTCGGTCGGACAGTGTGTCCCGTCTCACTCGGTGCCGAGACTCGGGACCATTTCGCCGCAGCCGAGGGTATGCGAAGCGTGGAGGATAGACTGCGGCATCGGCGCGCGGAGTTTCGCGGAACTAATTTCATTGCTTTGCACCCATAGTTCCAACTGAAAAAAATGGTAGCATAATATTTAATTGGAATAAAAGGACATAATCTGCAGTTTACATCTTGCCAGCACAATTACTCTAGTTTTAAATAACTGGACTAACAATCAACTGGCATTCAATTCAACTTCAACTGTCCAACTGTACTGTAATTATGAACGAACGTACAAAAGAAAGAGTTAATGAACGAATGAATGAATGAAATAAATCACGTGGTCGAGGGTTCGAATCCCGCCATTCGACTATTCCAAACCATTCCTAGCAAAATCCTATAAATTAATTGTATTTTATTTATTTACAAGCTTTTGCCCGCGACTCCGTCCGCGAGAAATTAAAAAATAGTTCTTTCAGACTATCCAATACATCTATGTTAAATTACTCGTACATCAAATCCGTTAAGCCGTTTAGGCTACAAACTCTAATAAACAGTCAACCCTCCATCTAAACTTTCGCATTTATGATAATAATATGAGTACTTTTTTCCAAAATATTATAACAATAATGCTGATAACAATAAGGGTGGCCATATTGCTATCAGCAATCTCTTATAGGCAACCAAGGTACAGAAGCTAGACAAAAATAGGTAATAGTAAAAGAGTTATTACTAAGAAAACAAGAATCTGTAAATATTAAAAAAAAAAACCTCTGGCGGCATCTTAGCTGGTGTTGGCTGGCAGGTGCCGGCGCAGTGCAGCTGCAGCAGCAGTTCAGCGATGGCCGCAGCCGAGGTGTCAATAACGCGCTGCCGGCACACCGCCACCGCGTGCACGAAGCCCCCGGGACCCACGAACTCGTGCTCCATGAATAACGTCTTCTCATCCCAGTATACTGCCTGAGAATATTGAAGAATAGACCATAAACAACAATCCATAGACAATACTTAGCAAATCTAATAGTAAATTAGTGCAGTATGTGGCCAACCAATTTTTTTTTATTTTTTATAAGGTGGCAAACGAGCAAGCGGCCGTCGGAATCCACCGAAATAGAAAGTGACCGCTGCCCATAGACATCCGCATTTGCAGATGCGTTGCCTACCCTTAATAGACGGAGGAGGAGACGCACATAAATAGGACATTTCCCCTTCCTATGCGTCTCCTCCCCCGTCAAATCCACTTTTCCTTTCCATCCTTACCTCTTAAGAAAAGGTTGGAAAGGGAAAGGTACTCAAAATTAGGCCTGCGGCACCACACTCATCAGACGAAACGCGGAATTGCTTTCACTTCACGCCTGTTTTCTGTGAGGTCGTGGTATTACACCGGGCGAGCCGGCCCATTCGTGCGAAGATGTTAAAGCGGGCTCTACCACTGTTAAAATATAAAACCGTCCAATCCTGGCGCAAGCGAAGGGCGCAGCTAGGTGACCGCCCAGTTCTCTGGACAGAAAGCTACTAACACCGTTCAACCAATAATCAAAGGTAAGATTAGTCTTTGCACGAATGGGTCGCCCAGGGCAATACCACGATCACACAGAAGATAGGCGTGAAGTGGGAGCAATTCCGCGTACAGTCTGGTGAGTGTAGTGCCGAAAGCCTAACTTTAGTCCCTTTTCCTACCCACCCTCTTTCTTATAAGAAAAATATGGGAAGGGAACGGGGATTTGACGCTAGAGGAGACGCATAAGAAGGGAAAATATCCTCTTTATGTGCGTTTCCTCCGTCGATTAAGGGTAGGCAACGCATCGGCTATTGCGAATGTATATGGGCAACGGTCGCTTCGCCGTTTTGGCGGATTGAGGTAACCGCTTGCTCGTGCCACCCTATGATATTAAAAAAAGGATCTAAACATAAAAAATCTTCTAATGTTCTCACTTTAGATGTGATCTTGAAGCGTGTGAAAGGCTTGAGGTAACGTCGATAGCGTATGGTAGCCGCAGCTTGAACCACCGCGCCGCCGGCTGCTTTTATGTTCGCGTACAGCCCCGTGCGCTCGTAGAAGTCAGCACGCGCAAAGTCCAGCTCACGTAAATAACGGGCGTTATTCATGTGGTACAGCAACGTATCTATGTCGTTTAGGAGACACCAAGCTACAAACAAAAAACATTAGATCCTAACAATACGTGTTGCAAGATTGTTAATTCGTTATTTTGCTATTTAAAATCGACAGGCGGTTTTGTATAATACAAGAATACATGTTTCCAATAAAGTATATCACATCTTTTATTATAAAAACTTTATTTTATTATTGCTAATGTCACTATTACCACTACCATAACAACCTTACCTCCTTAATGTTGCCAGCGTGTAGTTTATGGTCACTTTCTTACATACATGAAGGCTTTTTTCTAATGTAGTTACAATCTAAATTTAATGGCGTGAAAAAATAGCCTAAAGCGTATCGTAAATGTAGGGTTTTTTTTAAAGAAAAAAAATATTCAAAAATACGCTGTGATTACTGACATCTTATGCCTCGAAGTAGTGTGTTTACGCTTTATTATATTACTATAGATATGGTTTTCTGAAGTATTTACATTGTAATCAATCAACACCATTCGCCTACTAGACTAAGCTCACTCACAGTTGACTTCCGTCGTCTCCAAGATGCAGGCTTTCTTGCGGAAGTACCGAGCACGGGCGACTGTGTACATCATGCGAGCAAAGTACGCCACGTCCAGAGAGCCGTATAGAAGCAGAGCGCCGGCTGCTAACGCCGCGCCCCATCCCGGCACGCATACCGTCCACATGGTCACTCTGAAAGTTTTACCTAATTCAAAGACCAATACGGATCGATTAATACGTGGTTATTTTATACTATTAGTAAGTTACGAAAGTATATTCCAAACTAGCTGTTGCTCGCGACTCCATTGTCGTGAAATTTAATAATAAAAATATTTAAGTGACAAATTAGTAAAAGCGTAGTTTTTATGGTGAAAGAATTTTTGAAGTCAGCCAGTTTTTGAATTATTTCAATACATACAAAGTATAATTCTTTCCTCTTTATATTAGTATAGAAGTATAGATAACTCTTTGGATAGAATCGTAAGAGTACAAATACTGACGAGATGTAAAAGCGTCATAAACCTCTTCCATATAGTATTTTTCTGACATTAACCTAGTGGAGTCAGAAATACAATGATTCAGTGGTTTTAGAAATGGCCAGTCTGAGGAAATGTTCCATAAATATTGCTATCAAAAAGGTTTAAAGAATATGTGACAAATAAATATTATAAAAGTAAATTACCTTTTTATCCACGATTCGGCAAACACTCAAATCACCATAATAAGAAGAAATTAAACTGATCTTTTCAAAACTGAGGTTTTAGATGATTTTAATTGTAATTATTTGAAATACATTTAAAATGAAAAATATTAAACAAAATGTACAAAATGGTAAAAATAACCTATTTCTGTCGCAGTGGATTTTTTCACGTACAAAATTTAAATGACATGTCTGAAATGCGCGCGCAGTTCGATCCGTGCTGCAGGGACGATGTATCATTGGCATACACACTTACGCTATAATTATCTTTAAAAACTTTGCAATAAGGATCATTTTACAACAAACAAAAAATGCATTAATTGATTAGTAAATACAGATAAAATAACACTTTTAATTTTTCTCAATTAATTCGATACGAACAACATTGATTAATTAATTACATGTAACAATAGTTTTTTTTTTTTCATCATCAACTATACTTGAAAATCTGGTAAAAGAAAATTCTGACCTAACTTTTTAAATTATTAACGGTAACAGCTAAGAAATATTTATTAACACACTTAAGCATATTCTTAACTTTTCTTTGTTATTTAATCATTTTTGTGCATAACTTTTGCACAGTAGCCTCCTTTACATCTGCAAACTGGACTTGAGCTTAGAATTATTACTATGTTTATTAGAACAAAAGTTATATGACAGAAATCGTATTGGTGTAACTACAATATTTATTTAAAAGTAAAACTGGATACTAATTCGTTCTTGTAATTTGTAACCAAGGACTAGAAGTTTTTATAATTCAATGATTTTGGTAACCACCTCATTGCTACTTGATTCCATAACAATAATAAATAAGGTATCTTTCAATTTATTTGAATTTCTATAATACGTCTCCATCTTTTTAGCAACCTATGTCTGAAATAATTTACGCACTTTTTTACTGAGTAGAGATAATAATATTATTAAAATATTGAAAGCAGAGATATATAACACAGTTTATTTAATTTTATACTTCACGACAGATATTTATGACATATTACATTTT
>NW_013525035.1:2083519-2112206 GCF_000836215.1 Papilio polytes | reverse complement strand
CTCTTCCATATTAGTTGTTAGAATCAGGATAGCATTAGCATCTGCTTTATCATACTTATCTTTTTCCTCTTGATAAGTCGTTAATTGAGCAGAGTGGCGCAGTGGAAGCGTGCTGGGCCCATAACCTAATATTATTAAAATATTGAAAGCAGAGATATATAACACAGTTTATTTAATTTTATACTTCACGACAGATATTTATGACATATTACATTTTTTTCTTAATTAATTTTTTTCACGTCACTTTACAAGTGTCAATGTATATGTTTTTTCTTCTTTTTTCATAAAAGAGTTTTCATGTCAACTTCAACAGATAAAAGCTCATAGATATATTGGTTATCGTGCATTACTAACACGACATTTCGTATATCGTCACGATATTAGCACACGAGACGCTGCACGATGTCGGTGACCTCAACTGTGTATTTTTGTCTCCCTTTGACGCTTAAAGATAGACAGAGACACAACTATAACGTACGATCCGACATTTTGATTCTTGTTAGTGACGTATCAGACGAGGGAGTGTAAACTGTGTTTTGTATTATTGATATTTAGTTATTTATAGATAAATGAAGTAAGGGAATATTGCGAATTCTATTAAAATGCCTAAAGATTTTAAATACGATGTGGTGCTTCTTATTGAAAGCGTTCGTGATAGACCGTGCCTTTGGGATAAATCGTTGGAAAATTACAAGGACCGCGTCGAAAGGAGAACAGCTTGGGAAGAAATATTCTCAATTTTGGACGAGAGCTATGAAGAAATGTCACCGGAGATGAAGAGGATAACGGGTATACAGTGACGTATAGTGCATGTTTCCACTTTAACACGACACGATAGTCTTCATAACCGAGAAATTCCACTATCGTAACATTCATATTGACATAATATTGTCTCCATTTTTTCAACGAGAGTAAGTGAGATGACGATGAATCTTTAAACAGTCTAGAAAACGCAGTAAAAATGCGCCATATTTTAAGAAACGCGTTTTATTTGTATGTTATTTTTTATTAAACTGTGTATTTAACTTTAGATTTTTTTGTTTACTTTACATGCAATTGTTAGATTATGTTAATTTTTTGCAGCTAATTAGTTAACAGCCCTTCACATACTTATGTAGATAGTTACCGTCTTGCGTTCCATACTTGTACTATTGCCACTTACCCTATGTTGTAAATCTCCAGGTGAACTCATACTCAACAAATGGACAAACATTCGAGATACCTTCGTCAAGACTCTCAAGACTAGAATGGGCAAGCCTAAGAAAAAATACTTATTATATGAACATTTAAAATTTCTAACAAAAATAACACCAGAAGAACACTATAATCTCACGAATTACGACGTCGAAGTGCCAATGTTATTTAAATTAGAAGAAGAAAAAATTAAACCAAGTTATAGTAGAAAGAGAACTAAGCAAGTCGATGAAAATGAAATGATATCACCAAAGAAATCTCCAGTTTTCGATGCTACTAACGAATTGGATTTCGTCGGCGTTGATGAGACAAACGATCCTCGAGTTATGAACGAAGACGAGGCATTTTTCGCATCATTGCTCCCCACAGTCGTGAAATACAACGAAGACGAACGATTAGAGTTTAGAATGGAAGTCTTAGCTGTTATGAAAAACATAAAAGATAAAAGGGTAAGTTTTCCTTAGACAATTTCGTACGTACCGAATTCTAAGAGTACAATTTACACTGGCTACACAGAAAGTCTGGATTCATGAAATTACAATGACGTGGTCTCGATGGAAATACCCATAGAAGTACAGAGATTGACGAGGAATAAAAGAGAAACGAGTCACAAAGTACTATTTAGGGGCAACGAATGAGAGATATTTGGGTTCATCAGAAAATATGGACTTAAAAAAAGAAGTCTATTTTTATAGCGATAAAAAGTATAAATACAAAGTACAATACTGATTTAGTACCTAATAAAAATGTTTTATTTAATACCCGTTTATTCTCCCTTCTCTTTCTTATAGTGTCCAATCGCAATAAAAAAAGATTCTGTAGGTCTAGAAACATATAGAAGACATGAAAGAGTAGCACTTATTAGTCACGGCGTTGGTGTGAAAAGGACGGGGAGATGATCATATTTTAAGCTAAAAATGACGGGTTGCAAATGGCGGCTTTAGAGGTTCTTTCTCTTGGACTTCTATCACCTTCCATTTTTAATCCAAATAAAACATTACATTAATCGATAAGATTTAATTACCATTTTTATATGGAGCAGTTTTAAAATAATATTTACATTATCACAAAGAAAACAAAATTCACGAAGTTGAAAATAAAAATTTTACATTTAGAAAACACAAAACATTTATTACGTCTAATAAATTTTTAAAATCGAATAAAATAACATAAGACAAATAAATCTCCTCAATGTATGATAATATCGACCTACAATATTCGCAAACAGTATATTTGGATATAAAAAATTTGAACCTTAAGTTTACGAAATGGCAGAAAAAACTATGTCGCCTTTAACGGGGAGAGAAATAAAAAATAAATTCAAAGGTCTCAAAACATCTTAAGTAATGCGCTCACTAACATTGAATCACTTGCCCAGAGAATATCGGGTATAGTGGCCGCGTGCACACATTCCCTAATACCACTATCTTAAACCTAAGATTAATGTGTTATTCTGATAAATATGGAAAATCTTGATTTAAGCCAAGATCATAAAAATACGGGTTAAACGTATATTTGTCATTGCCTGAAAAAAATCAAATAAAAACCGGTTACATAATATTAACCAGAATATTAATTCTTGTTAGTTGATTTTAAACTTTTATTTTGTCAACACCACGTTAAGTTTTTTTGACTGACATACTCTCTGACCGACATTAAACATTTAACTGGTAACACAGACTAAATCTATCTCACCCTACCCCATTCGCGATTAAATACCTGAAGGGTAACATGAAACTGTACGTAAAGATAATAATTTTTAAATTCAAATAATACTAGATACTCGATTTAAATCAAGAAATTTCAATATTTTTCCCCATCATGGCAACACAGCGTACTAATAAACCCGCCTTATGATATCGGGCTTCATAATTAACTATAAATGCGCCCATAATTGCTAAATTCACTAAATGTTAACATTTCCCCATTCTCTTTTATATACAACGAGACATGAATTATCTTATTAATACAGCTATTTAGATTATTTTATATATTTTATCTAGATCTGCATATTATATACAGAAGCTGGTTGAATACTGGACTTTAGTATCCGCTGCGCTTCCGCCGCAACACATAAGTGACTAGACGCTCCCCGAAAGCGAACTGGGCGGGTTGTATTTACATATACAAATTAATCTATGGATATCAAAAAAATTCAAATATCTTAAATAAATTGAACATGTCAATAGCCGTCTGATAAATTATATAAAGCACATAGTGTCGTAACTGAATTTTCTATTCACAGTTAATGTTACTAAAATATAAAAAAAAACCCACTAATTTAAAGCTGACGTTATCGGTCGATAGATTTTGTGCATCACGATGGAAGTCGCTTATATACTATACGAATATAATACAGTATATTAAAATAGAAAAAAAAATCTTTAATCGAATTTCAGTGTGAAATACTAAGGAGAAATATAATCAGTCTAACATCAAGAAGGGGCCATATTAAACATCGTTCATAGTCTAATACCTAAGTAATTAAATTCACGTTTGAGTATAGCCTGTTATGCTAAAGGAAACACTTAACCTACAATCAAATATACCTACAGAAGTACAGTATTATACAATCCTTTAGTGTATATAAGGAATATATTACAAGAATTACAAAAAGAAAATAACAATAAAAATGCCTCCCGTGAGTCAAGAAACGTACAAAAGATTTGAACTGACCGGTGATAGACCGCAACTTATATAACACTTAAAGCTTAAGCTAATCAACAGAAGAGACAGTCGCGGAAGTTAGCTACACAAGGTTATATACAAAACAAGTTTAACAATTTTTATCACTATTTAAAACTATTTGGAACCTCACGCGAATGAGATCATCGTTCAGTCTGGTATATGCTCGTCTTTGTTCAGTGCATGTGGTAGTCCAGGGAGGGTTTTCTGGGTTTAGGTTTCTTGGGTCGCGGCGGCAGGGGTGAACCGGAGCAGCAATGGCAGCAGCGCTTCACCACACCGCGGCCGGACGCACGCCGTCGCACATCCAGGATATCCAGACCTTCCCCAGCTCTAGTCTTCCCTGATAGACTTCTGCCTGTATCTCTGTCCACGGGGTGATGGTACACCCTCTTAGCAGGGTACGTACGCAGCGGGGGCAGCGTGTCATCAGCCGAGGAGCCGTCTGCACTTCCGCTGCGGTCCATTCCCCTCGCGTCTTTAATCACCGAGTCCAGTCTCACTTGGGTGCTCATACCACTCGAGTCCGTGGAGTTGTTCTCTTCGTAGGGCGGGCTTCTGCAACACTTTTCACTATCGCTGCTAAAGTCCATCTGTCGTCTGCTCTCAGAATGATCCACGACAGAGTTGGATTCCCAGTAGAGTTCCGTCTGGCGCTCTGGAGACGATCGATAGTCCACATCGCCGCACATGGATTCGAGCGCCTCCCTCGAGTTGTCTTCTCCCATCATTTTGGAGTCGTCTCCGGTCATCATTGTGTCATCGTCCATGAGGAATCTCGAGTCCCGTTTGTCGTCATCGTAGCCAACTCTCCTGATGACTTGTGTGGCGTTGCCGACCGAGTGGACGATGGCGGAGGCGGTGTTGGAGAGATGCAGTTCCCGGGAATCGGTGAGGATGCTGTCGTATCTGGTGAGGCCATCGTCTTTCACCAGCACGGTGTTCAGGTTGAGGTTGTGATGGTGCGATGCCGGCGTGTTAATGACGTTGTCCATGTGCGAGTACCGCACGTTGTGCTGTATGTGCGGACTGTCGTGACTGGCTTGGGAGATGACAGTGGTCTGCGGGCCCATCAGCACCGTGGCCGGGGCTCTACTGGCGTGGAATATTGTCGATGTAATGTGGCGGCTCTTAATTCCCGTTACTGTATACGGATGCATCTGAAAATATTTATTGACATTTTGTATGGACGCTTCTGATAAAGTAAGAAGTTATTAAAGTGAGGTGATAATCTATGAATTAAATTATGTTACAAAATAAACTCATCGAAAATATATTGCATAGAATTGAGGTTTCAGTCGAAAATTTAATTACTTTTACCTCCGTCTCTTCTGTCGGTTCTTTATGGAAGGTGGTATTAGGATGCGATCTTGCAAACTCCTCGTGGTCTAAGGTGATGGTTGCTCCGTTCTCAGTGACGGTGACGATACCGACGTCGTCCAGTCCCAGGTTCATAGCCAGGTCGCTGTTAGTCTCCTCCTGTAAGTCGGGGCGCTGCAGGAGATGGTCTGTGGCAATCTGATCGTCCATGTCCGGTCGAGGCACGCTTTGGTTAATAATAACGGGTGGAGCTGAAACACAAACAGGTACATAAGAAATTTTGAACGTGTTAAAGATATGTAGTTCAGGACTGCAAGGACCGCAGGCATGGTCTAAATACTCACGTGTGTGTGGGCGGTGTGGGTGCTGGTCCTGCGTGTGGTCCTGTGCCGGGGAGCCAGCGAACAGCAGCTCCGCCTCCGGGAACAGTTCGGAGGCAGACGGTGAATCCACGCCCAAATCCTCGCATTCCTCTGATAACGATTTCTACAACAGAATTATTACTTGTTTCATTAAGTAAAGTCACAAAGCATTTTCTATATTATTTTATTAGTATTAAAAATGATCTAATGTTGGGGAGTGATTCGTCTTTCAATATTCATGTCGGTGTGTGCTAAGTTAATTTGTTTTCTAGTTAATTGATTGTTAATTAAGACGTTTTTACTTACCTGAAGTCTTAGTTCATGTTCTAAAATGGCATATTTGTGCCTCAGGGCTGCGGTGGCCACGTGTGTCAATCTGTGTTGACGGTGTGATGTAATGTCTCTTTTCTGCACAACCTATACAGATTTAAAATCAATTTATATAAATATTAATACTAAATAAACGTAACATTGTTTCCGATAGTTCTTAACAGGCGAAGCCATTAAGATGGTTATTTATTTATGTAAAAAAATAAAGCAAAAGCTGAAATTTTTTTTACCATTGATTTTTTTAAACGTAACTTTTTAAGACTACGACAACGTATAAGGCTAGTTGAATATAATTTATGAAAACCTAACAGATACAGTTATATATGAAAATAATATGTTTTTAAAACAACAACTATAATAATAAGAATTTGGAATTAGGATGACCATTGATGCAACTACATGCACAAATTGAATGCAGGATAACTTCACAATGAGGGTAGATATAAAAGAACCGTATCGTAACATGCAAAATTAAATAAAACATGATTTAATTTCGCTAGTTTAAATTTTATTAATAGAAAAGGAAGCATAGAGTTCTCCTCGAAAACAGGAATTTTAGTAATACAAAAATAAGACTATTCGAATTGGAGACAACATTTACTATGAAAAATAACTTTAAAGGCTTCATCTTCGTTACCTGTGAAGGATGCCAGGATTACATTATTTTAGATGCAGCGACTTTCTGCTTATTACGATTTTACATTTCAATTTAGCAGACAAACATAAGGTTTATAACATAAAATATTAGTTTAGACTCTTAAGTATCATCATAAAATAACTTTGAAGCAAAAAGCACATCAAAGCTAACCGAGAGGATGATCGAATGCAGTTAGTTATTTTTTTCTGTTCAGCTGAATGCAGCGTGAATCAAAATGTCGCATGTATCGATAACGGCAAAACCAACACGGAACGAAGAGGAAAGCGTATAAAACAAAGAGAGGCGTGCAGTTTCTACTTAAAGAGGCGGATCTATAGGGGGCGGGGGGCTGCGACGGTACTACGATGTGGTCACCTGATGGTAGCACTTATCGTCGCAATCTGACGTGTCTATATCGTAACCGCATCGCGGTGAATCGTCCTGCGTATCGACAACGTAAGACCTTTTCGACTCTACATCGAACATCTTATCAAAGATCCTTTGCGCCTCCATTTCGGGACTGTATCGATCTGGGATCGGGTCCTGAAGTTGCAAAACGTTTCGTCACTTTTAATTTACGATCGGTAAATTTAAAAAAGGACATATTACGACGTGGAATAAATAGATATAATTAAATATATACTTCAGTTTTAATAACAAATGTATTATGATACAAAAGTTCTTTAATGTAATAAAATACTGTACTTACAAGAACGGTCCTGTCCAAGTTGTCGGTGCGCACAGTCTCTTCATAGGTATATTCGTGAGTATTGGCCGATGTCGGAACGTTCCAAGGCTCGGACCCGTCCGGACTAGGACTTCGTTCCGGTTTAACGCTTTGGGTCTCCTTTTCAATCCAAGGCGAAGCCGCCGTTCCAGTCTCCACGAGGTCTGGGGGAGTAGTTGCGGATGCAGGCGACATCGTGCTGTCGGGCGGCTGCACCGTTGTGGCAGTTGTAAAGTTGAACGCGTGAAGATTGTGCAGCGCCGCTGCAGGCAGCCGCACATGGCGTACACCGGGCCGGGCCAACATTGGCTTTAGCCCGGCGGGACCAATCAACCGTTGCAATAACAGCGCACCGGTCGTTCCACCTTCACCGCTTAGGGTTAAAAGTTTTGGACCGCGATTTGTGACTATAGCTATTTGCTGACCGCCCTTTAGCATCGAGACGGGCAGGATGTAATTAGCCGGCATTAGCAGCGCCGTAGCGGGTTTTCCCGTCGGTCCCCGAGCAACGGTGATAGTCTGGCCGTCAGCAACTATCACATTGCGCTGCAGCTGCGGTCGCGGTTGAGGAGGCGGTGTTTCGTTTTCGAAGGACAACTTTCTTGGTAGTTTACGTGGACTATCTTGGGGCGAAGGGGTTTCTAAACAGTTCTCATTACAATCGCCCTGCGACGTCCCGCAACTGCTGTCTTCTGATCCCATGGTGCGATTGGCGTCATCACCATTTATGGGACTCGAGTCGCGCGCACCAGATCGTCTTGAACCACTTGAGCTCTTTTTTCGTTTCGAGGATCCCGGATTGGATGGTGGATTTGTTCGTCTACGAGGCGCCGGTTTATTCTTATCGGGACAATTCTCAACTTGCTCTCTGTATTCGGCTAATATGTAAAGGATTCTTTGCGTCGTCTGCTCATCTTCTATCGGCTTCTGTGTTGAGGGCTTAGATGGGACGTTATTTAATTTTAATGTATTTGGAGGATTCGACGAAGCTTTCGGTCTTGGTCTTGACCTAGAACTTACTTTAGGCTTTGGATTGCTTTGTTGCACAGATGTACTGTTAGAGGTTGTAGCTGTTGTTACCGTTTGTGAAACCTGAACATGATTAGAAGAAGTGGGAGATTCAGTTACTGATGAATCTGGGGATCGAACGACCGTTGAAGTAGTTGGTGTTGTGACGGTAGACTTCTTATTCACATATGCGACATTAAACTGTTGATTTGCTCCAACAGAATATAGTACTGGAGTTGGCTCTGAAGGAGTCGGAGCGGGCGAGGCACCGTCTTTTGCGTCACTAGATGTGGTAGTGTGAGGTTTGGAAATGGGAGTATTTGCGGTAGAACTAGGTTGTACCGTACTCCTTTCTTTGACTTGTTCTAATACCATGTCAAATTCTCTTAATTGTTCGAGAGTCGAAGAACTCAAGTGTGATTCCGGGGAACTTTCGCTAGGTACTTTAATTGGCCTTGTCATTGGCGACTGTGGTAATCTTATAGTCTGTTGGCCCAGTGGCGGTGCAGTAGTTAGAACCAACTGTTGATAGACAGGTTGGTTGGCGCCTCCGATGACGTTTCTTTGGATTTGAAAAAATGACGGCCTAACTACTCTTGTACCAGTCACCATTTGTGGTGCTTTACTTAACATCGGTAATTTTATACGCATCTGTGTTAAAACGGGTTGAGATTGAGTATTTTGCCCACCTTCGTTTAAAGTACCAGCGTTTTGATTTTCATCAGGTGACAGGTCTGAATTAGGCGTAGTTTGCGGTACAATTTTAATTATAGATGGTTCAACAATATCGCCTTGATTAACAAACTTGACATCCTGATGTTTTTGGTTAGAATCATCTACTAATTCCGTACTTGGTACAGTTATCAAATTTATTGTCTGTCCTCCGCCAATATTAACAGGTATTTGTCGTGTATAAATCACTCCACCGTGCATAGTTTGAATATTCATAGGAGTAACGGACTGCTTTAATTGTGGAACTAAACTAGGTGGTGCTTGCGAACTTTGGGGCGATTTTCGCAGCAACAATGGCGGACTACTTATTTGCGCAATGTGATCAAGATTCATTTCGGAAGTTTCAGGAGTATCATCGACTGAATTCCCGGATGTCAAATGTGTGTCGTTACTATTAATTTCGCTTTCTTTTTGATTTTCCTCTTGAAATACAGGTTTTCCAAAAGCTTGATTGAATTTTGGGAGGCTTGTGCCCTTTTCTGGATTTGATTTATTTGAAGTGTTCTGGATAAATTTTGCATAGTTTTCCTCGTATACAGATCGAGATTTTATTTCTTGTTGTGTATTGAGGTTTTCTTCAACAGGTGCATTACTTGCTGCAGCAGGCGTTGGGCTACATTCTTGATTATTTGATGGACCATCCTGAACACTTTGGGTTTCAATGGGCTGTAATCTCAGAACCATGCTACCATGATGTGGAGTGTTTAACTGAATAGCTTTGCCGTCGGTAGATTTACACACGAATTGTAACATTTTTTGTTCATTTGAACCTTGAACATTAGCAAGATTAGTAAGAAGATTTACAGTTTTAAGAAGTTGATTTGCAGTGGTGTCTTTTTGATTCCCTGCGTTGACTATGTGGAGGAGTTGATTGCCATTTTGGTGTCCAGTTTCCACCAGAGACAGTGCCCCAAATGAATTAGTTTGTTGTACAGAGGGCCCGTTATTAGTTGGATTTGGTTTTGCACCCTTGTTTTGTACAATATGTAGTACAGGCGCAGCGTTAGGTGTACTTATAACAGATTGCTGAACGTTATCGACGAGTGTTATTTGATTACCTTCAGAATGTTTCCCTTTTACGATGTGCAATACTTGTGGTGTTATTGATGACGTCTGTGAATCAGTTTCTGCGCTACTTGTGTGGCTTAACGGAGGAGGAAGAATTTGCGCTAAAGCTTGCTGCAAAGCTACTGCGTTAATGGACGCGGTATTTGGACAATCGTTTATGTGATTTTGAGTCGGATCTACGTTGCTTTGATGCAAATCTTCAGATATATTATCTACCAACGCTTGTGCTTTTGAGTTGTCCTCAATTGTCGTCGTAATACCCGCGGCACTCATTGCATGAGCTATTTGATCCGTTCTTTCCGATACAGTATTTTGTTTTTTAGTTGGATCAAAAAAGGTTGTCGGAGTATCTAACTCTGAACATTCGTTGTCAGCATTGGTATCGTAATGATAAACTGAATGATTTGGTTTTTCTTTTCCTAGCGTTTGAAATTCTTTATTTTTAAGACTCAAATCCTTAACTTCGTCGTGATTATAATCTTTTTTAGTATCCATTTTGCCACCGTAGCCGAATTCAGACTGTAAAATTTCTTGATTGTTATGTAAATGTGCAGGTTCTTGAGATTCTGTTATTTTATGACAATCATGGCGATTATACTCTGCCACTAACGGCAAGGTGAGGTCTGCAGTTGTGAGTTCCGTATACTCCGTTTTAACTGGCGAATGGGAATCATCATGTGAACTATTTTCTTCGGAACATTGCGGAGGACTGGCGTTTGCAACTTGTGTTACGCGAGGGTCACAACTGACAGGGTTTTGCGCAGCAGCGCTAACCGGTAGCTGTCCAATTTGGACAACTTGTACAATACTTTCGATTGGAGGAGGCTCAATAAAATCATACAAGTAAAAGTCTAGTAGACAATTTGTGAAGTTATTATCTCCATTAATATTCCGCATCACATCTTTATCTTTCAAATTGTCTCTGATCCAGTTATACTTCAACTCTATAGCTGTTTTCTTAAAATACGAACGTACCTTGTCTTTTAATTGTATGTAATCAGTTTTTAATTTAATGTTTTGATTCTTTTTAGATGAACTAAATAAATTAGATACCTCAATTGAATTTTCGCAGCCCACATATTCTTGGGACATTAAAAACGGCTGAGATTGCTTTACGTCCGACAGAGTCGCAGCCGAAAATTTTAAAATATCATCCTTCTTTTCTAAATTTTGTATGACTCTGCCGGACTCCTCACCAAAACCCATATTGAAATTAGTATCACTAGTATCATCCGAAGTGATGGAGTATTCAGTAACTTCAGCAGATAATTCTTCCACCAATGTTTGTTTTAATGGATCTGGATAACACCGTTGCTCACAATTATCTTTAAATAAATCAGATGACTCAGTATCAAATAACGGCATGTTGTGCGTTTCTTTTATTGGCCAAGCACTGAGTAACTTAGGAACGTCAATTTGTTCTTTATCAAAGGGTCTTGTATAGGAAAATTTTATAGAACTGTAGTAATGCAACAGCTGTTTATACTCTTTACCATAAGCTGTATTCTTTTGCGTGTCAACGCTCGCTTTTAGATAATCAATGTTTTTGCTTTTTCTGTAACGTTTTTTACACATCTGATGATCTAGAGAATATTTACGTTTTAAGCCGCTCTTACTTAATCTGTCCAAACTTTGTTTGTCATCTTTTTCGTATCTTAAGTATGTTTTTGTAGGTGGTACAATTGATAAACTATCATCACTTAGTACATCTATCTCAGTACTAGATTTTACTTGCATCTTATCATCGTCACCGGTATATTCATCTTTTTCATCACGTAAGTAATCGCCTTCATCAACTACATCGGAAAACATTGTATTATTTTCCAAAGGAAACATGTAACATGTGCCAGCAATAGGATCTTCATATTCTATGCCTCTTAACACAATTTTCGCATCATCTTGGTATACAAGTGTTACATTTCTGAGAACATCGTATTTATCTTCAGCTCCTTGTTCATACGTTACATCACCATTTTCAACATTACCTAGGACTAAGTCTTGAACTGTTTCAGTAGTAATATTTTGTACTTCTGTAGTTGAATTGATTACATTACAATCCTGATTTGTTAAATCCGAAATATCGTCTTCATTATCGCAGTACTTGGTTTTACTTACATGATAGAAACTATTACTGTCGTCCTTATTAATCGCAGCATAACTATGGTCAATATTTATATAAATCTTTTTATTTTTAGACTGATTACAAATTTTTGAATTATCCGTAATTGCGATATCATTTTCTTCTATTATGTGAAAACTGTCACAAAGATCTTTAGGTTTATCAATATCAGAAACGCAAATTTCGTTAAGACCTTGCGTTGTATCTGATGTATTAGAAATATCTTTCATGTATGAATAACTCTTTGCCAACGATTCTAATTTAGTAGTATCATCTTTGCATATATCAGTTTCTATAGGTATAGTTTTATTTAATCTATTTGCGTCATCAAAAAGATCTATGTCTTTATTATATTTATTACATTCAATGTCTATTTGCTCTACAATATTTAGACCCGTATCTTTGTCAAAAGTCATATCACACTTCGGAGTAATAACGCTTTCGATTACACTGGAAGGTTCTTCTGTGTCTATACAAAAGTTATTTTTGTCTTCACTAGGATTATTTGCTAATTCTATTTCGTCAAAATCATTGGCACTTTCTGTACTTAATTTACTACCAGTAACTACACAAGGTTTATTTTTAACTTGTTCAGTAACAACATTTTCTCCGCACGATGGTATTTGATGTTCAAGCTTTGATATTTTCTTACTAGATGATCTGTACTGATAACTTAATTTTCTTTTCAGCGGAGGTTTACTATTTTCTGTCATATTTGCAGTGTCGTGTGATATAGGATATAACAAATCCAATAATGTATTACTTTCGAAAAACTTTAATGCCAATTTACTCAAACTTTGAACTTGAAACGTTGGAAGTATTTCAGGAACAGAATTGGATTTTTTTGTTTTAACATTACCTTTTACTTGCGTAGAGAGTTCAGCATAGTCCGGACTGTTATCGAACAAATTAGGATCTTGGTGAATACTTTCCATTGGCATAGCAGTTTGCAGATATATATCACGTTTTGTCATTGACCATTCTGCGTAACAGGTATCTTCAAAATATACAGGTGATTTTAACCCTTCTTGTTTATTGACATTTATAACTTTTTTATCGATCGTAGTATAATCCATCGTTTCTTTGCATATTAGGAAATCAGTCAATATTGAACAAGATGTGCTTCGTTCGAGTTTTGGTTCATATTTGTTTTCTTCGTCTTCAACTAAGGGATTTATTAACTCATCATTTATTTTGCAGTCCCCAATGTCGTCTTCATTTAAATCCATATTATTGCGATCGTTCTCTTTTAATGTTCTTTCTTCCAAGAGGTGAGGGCTTGGACTTGGGTTTGCTTTATTAAATGTTTCAGTATCGTCGCATCGAACAAGTTCGACATAACATTTCTGATTCAATGCACCGATGTTTTTCAGTAAATTATCACATCTGGTAAGTTTTATGAAACAATCGAAATTATTTGTGTGTTGTTGTGTTCGTTCATCCAGTCCATGAAAATCTTGTTTTTGTTCTACAGTTGTCGGAGAAATTGAATCTACATCGTTAACTTCCTCACTTGATATTAACGTAACAGGTACATTTTGAATTTCATCTGTAGTAGATTCCATACTTATTTTTTCAGAACCTAAATCTATCTGTGTTTCGTTTAGGGTATAATCATTATTTAAACTTTCTTCCAAATCTGTAGTTTCTAAAACGTTTTCATCACATAAAATAGGAATTTTAGTGCTTTGTTCAGATTCGTCGACTTGTATATTTTGAAATGCTTTGTTTGTTGGTGCTAAGCATTCAATGCTTTTCTCTATGCCGCACGATTTTGTATCTTTAATGCTTCTTTTTAATGCAATTAATTCTTCTATAGAATATCTGTTTAACGACACAGTACATTTACTAGATAATTTAGTTTGATGTTTAGCAAGATCTTTGTCTAAAGAAGATATTGAGAAATCGCCGATCTCCGTTGGTGGAGTAACACCAGAGTCAATTTCTTCATCGCTTATTAAATCTATTGTTTCAATCACATTTGTATTTTCCAAGCTCTTCTTTGTCGTTGTAGAAAACCCGATAGATTTCTTTTGGCGAACTTTACGACTAAAGGTGATTTTATTGTTAAAAAAATTATTCAATAATGAACATTTAAGGCTTGTATCGATGACTAAATTATTGATATCGCAATTCTTATTTCCTTTAATTATTGCTCTAAACTTTATCCCGTTAGGCAAAATTACATGTATAGCTTTAGAACCTTTGTTTTTTGTTGTTTTGGGCGAAACTTCCTGAAATATTATTTGTTTCAAGTCCATTTTTCCCGTGTAAATTTTTTGGCATCGTTTTTTAAGTGCATTTTTTTTATTGAATGCTCTATAACATTGCAATCTACAATTTGCAAGCTTATCATTATTATTTACAGGAACCAAGTTATTCGTCAACTCGATTTGAGGAACGCTTGTTTCAGGGACTTCATCCAAATCTATCACTTCATCAGAAACTGTTTGTTCCTTTTGTTTTATAGAAGAATTGTTATCTGTAGATAAGACTTTTGTCTCGTTTCTATTTTCATGCAAGACATCATTATTTGCAAGTGGTGACTTTATACTCAATTTATTTTTTGAACTTTCATTGCCAGTAAGTGTTTTAAAAGTTTTTATTTCATCGCTGGGATTTTTATACGCAATCCTCTTTTTCTTCAAGCGACGTAAAACGCTTTTACCATTACATATTTTTGTACTAGCAATATCTGTGTTAGACTTTTGTTCACTGCAATTATTTTTTATACTAGTTTCGTCAGCCTCGATGTTATTCGTATCCTGTTTTTCGTTGATGACGTTTTGGGATTTATTTAAGTCATTTTCTTTTTCTTCGCCTCTGCCATTAATGTCAACCGTCATGTCCTTAGTCTCAAATATGTCCAAATGCTTAGTAGATTCAGTTAATATTGATTTTGATATAACTGACCCAATCAATTGTTCTTCGATGTCAAACGATTCATTTTCAATGGAGAACGTGTTAATTGAAGGGTCAGAATCGTATTTATTGATAATTTTACCGTTTATTTCCAAATTACCTCGAATTTCTGTATTCTCTTCTAATTTCTGAAGTCTTGTTGCTTCAATAGAATTATCTTGACAATTATTTAGATTTATGCTTGCGTTGCATCCACGTATTTTCGCAGGTTTAATCAATGTTTTTGCTTTTGAGATTTTACGTTTCAAAGTAGATGTAACTTTTAGTGGTGAATTTTGTGTTTTTAGTTTGTCTTTTTTACTTATTACTTTAGGTGACTCATTCAAAATCGTTTCATGTTTTTCTATAGGGTTTGTTGTAGGTTTCAAAGAATTATGGTGTAATATATCCGAACATTTATTTTTTCTTTCGTTTTCTGGATCCGTTGATTCTGCAACATTTCGTATATCCTTATCATTTTTACACTTTTCCAACGATTCATTTTTCGAATGATGAAGGATAGATATTTTTTCACTTAGAGGTATGATATCGTCATAGACGTATTTTACGTTTAAATCGCTATTTTTGTATTTGTTTGCCTTAACGCTTTCGATTTCACCTTTTTCTAATGACGTATAAGGTAAGGGTATTGGTGACCGATTGGTGTAATGTCTTGTTTCTCTGTTTATTAATGCCATGCGCTTTTGTTCTAGTCTTTTACTCTGCATGGAACATAGTATCTTCGTGTCAATGTTTTCCAAGGGTTTTACTGTTGGGAACAATTTGTGGTCTGGCTTTGTATGTGGTAATTTAACACCAACTAGTTCTTGCGGTAGTGCTTTTCTTTCTTTTACTTCTTTTTTGTCATTGTTCAAGATTAAATGTTTATTGTTTTCCAATTTCACATCTGGAAAATTGATTTCGTTCTTTGGTGTAATTTTGTTTTTACTATCCCTTGATGGTGTTTCTATAAATTTATTAGATTGGTTGGCACTATTAAGATTTGGTTCACCAGAATATTTCATAGGATGAATAGTAGAAGTGGGTAACGTCTTTTGTACGTTATTTTGCGTCCCAGCTTGCGTTAAAGCATCGCCAAAAACAACCGGAGTTATTAATGGGGCTGCAAATGTCGTTGTAGGTAAAAAAGAAATATTTGGCATATTATTTATAGTTATAAACTTGTTGGGATCAAAGTTATGTACTTGTGTATTTTCGTTTTCTTGTACTGGCATGGTATAATATGGATTGTAAGCCGTTTCTAAACCAATTCCAACATTTTGTATTGAAGCCCTCGGCGAAATTGTTGTAAAGAGAAGATTTCTTGAATCCAAATTATTTTCTCTCTTTTGGTAAACGCCATTGTTTGAACGAGGTGTATGCAATGAGTTTCGACTTTCAACAACGTGTGAAATATTTGACGAAATTGTATGCCCTTTCATACCAGGAAATTCAATGTTGTGAACTATATTGTTTGGATGAGTTATTTTCGTGGTTTCAGCAACTTTTATATTGGAATAAGTTCGGTCACCGCTGTTGATAGCAGAAACCGATACAGATGACTGTGGAAACTGTTCTAAGTTAGTATTTATAACATTCCTCGCTATATTGGTTGTTGCGAAACTATGATCTTGCTTAAGAGCTGTTGTGCAGATGCTTTGCATTTCTTGAGTACGTGCTGCCCTCTGTGTATTATCGTAGAAACTTTTTTGGAACGGAGTTACAATAGTAGAACATTGACCTTCTTTTTTGTCTGTTACATTTGCATATTGCAAGGATTCGTCATCTGAAATCAGTTCACCAATTTCTTGGCGCAAATCGTCATCCATGAGTTCCTCCAATATATCATAATCTGAATTCGGTAGACCTGATATGAAGGGATCGTGATTGTTGAGAGCATCACACGTAATTTTTGGTACCTCAGGTAATGATGGTTTAGGAACGTAATACATATCTGTTTTCAGCATAACTTCTGGTTTACTTATTCTTTTCAGTACTTCTGGCTGTATCGTCGCCATTGGGACACTAGTTACTGCCGTCCTCAAGGTATAATCTGAAGGAATGACGCTTTGATAACCGGTGTTACCAAGCGAGGTGCTGTTTTCTAGAGTCTTTTGGTTTCTTTTTACTGCCTCTAGCCCCACTGCCTTTTCATTACAAATTGTATTCTTAGTTGTATGCTTTGTAAATGAATCTTTATTTAGTGCTACATCGAGAGCATTTGGACCTCGGCTCGGTGTTTTGTGTTTCAACAGATCTTGCATGACCAATTTCCAGTCCGATTTCGTTTCGATGTCTAAGTGTATTTCTGAGTTTTTCTTCTGAGTATATCTCTCCTTTTTAACTGGCATCTTACTTCCAGAGTAAACATCATTCATCGATCCTGGGCCTGAGCCGAGACCTTCCGACTTCCTCGACAATTGTGACGAATTAATAATCGCTTTACTCCCACTTGTCATTTTAATAACTGATGGATGCGTTTGATCGCTTGGTAGAATTAATGTTTTATTTGAAGAGTTTTCATGTAATATGTTTTTATTATCGTAGTCAGTTAAACGACGAAAATCTGCCCCATTCAAATCACGAGTATTAGAAATAACGTTGTGGCTAAGACTCCTACTTTCCGTCTTACATTGGGGAGAAATTTGAGCAACATGATTGAATTTGACTTCAGGTGTTGTTATAACAGGATTTTGAGCATTTAACTTATTTTGTTGTCGCAACAGTAATAGCAGGTCTTGTTGGTCTTTTTCCATTAGCATAGACGACTTCGTTGTTCCGTCGCTGGCTTCTGTTTTTATCTTCAAGGGAATCTTATTTTCATTAGGTTTTATTACTTTAGATATACCAGATTGATCTTTTATCATATTTGGGGTGTTCCTTTTTTGTAAAACTAACGGAGCACGAACCTCTCTTTTTTGTATTACTATTGGAGTATCATTTGGTTGTCCGTTATGAATTCCGGTTCCCACTCTTGATATTGTTAAATCTTTGGTTTGGAGATAGTGGAATTTGTCCAGTTTATAATCTGAAATCTGTTTATCCAATTCAGAAGCCAAAATTTTTTCTTGTATTTGTTTAATGCCGCTAGTAGGTTTATTTCTCGAATGGCTTTGCTTGTTCTTATGCATATAGTTAAGCCTAGCAAATGTGTTAGGTGCTTCAGTTATCTTTTGGTGTATAACAGATTTGGCACATTGAGGCGTTGAAGCTGAATGAATTTTTAATTTATTTTGGTTAGGCATAGAAAATGTTTTACTAGAAGGTTCGGCTCTGTCTTTTTGAGTTACTGATTCTTTGTAAAATTCGTCATCAACTGCGCCAGCGTTTATAGTCGCCTTTAATTCATCTACAAAATTTTTGTAATTATTTTTGGTTTCGGTTGTGCTTTTCAACTTGTCACATCGTTGTTGTGGCTGTAATTCATTTATCAAATTCTTGTAAATGCTTTTGGTTTCGTTTGTATTTTTTACTTTGTCAGCTTGTTGTGGTTGTAATTCATTAACCAAATTATTATAACTGGTTATAGTTTCACTTTTAATATTCGGTTTATCATTTTTATTACCGGAATTATTATACTCAGTTTTGATTTCGTTTATGTTTTTAGGTTTATCATGTTGTGGCTGATTACGAACAAGAACTTGTTTCTGTGCAATGCGCTTTTCTTTATCCGGGGGTCGTTTGCTGTGTATTTTATTGTTTTTATTTTCAACTTTAGGAACAGGAGCTGCTTTGGGTTTACTTTGAGCGTCACTTTCCTTCAATTTCTGTTCATTCAATGAGCTAGTATATTTTGCCAAACCAAACACGATTCGACCAACATAAAGTTTCCCTGAGGTATCAGATGCTCCGGAATTTCCGTTCAATATACTTCTCACTTCACTAGTAGAAGGACTTATGTGATCGAACTGTTTTAAATTTACATTATTCATTGACTGGTGCGACGAGGAACTTTCAATCAATGGCACGGAACACGGATCTTTACTGTCTTCCTGTAGTGTTTGAGGAGGGTACACTATGCTATGACTTTGAGTATGTAAGCCATTGTCAGAACTTTGTAATTGACTTGTATTGTTTACTTGTGTGTTACTTTCACTCTTAAACCTTCTCACCTCTATCAGTTTTTTTAGATTTTGCTTCACCGTATTGTCTTGTTGGGGCGGAAAGTCTTTATAGTTAGTGTTAACGCTAGATCCATTATCTGGGACAGCACTTTGCTGCTGCGATGTTATTACTGAATTAATTCGTAATTCTTTCTCTTTATTTTTGTTATTTAGTGATCTTTCATTGACCACTTGAGACAATGGCTTGTTATCGTCATCTAAATCAGCATTAGATTTGATCGTTTTATTGGTAAGTGCTTGAAGACTTCGATGACTTTTATCTGGGCTATAAATATCATCCATCGAGTATAAACCGTCAAATACGACATTATTGTCACTGTTATCGGAGTTAAGTGATGTTATGGACAATTTTCTGTTTAGATTTTGTTCATCATTTTGTTTCTCTTGCTTTACGGAGGCATTTTCAACTCTCGTAACTTTCATGCCAATAAGACTTGATAGTGGAACCGATGGTTCAGTTCCTGTATTTATTTTATCTTTCTTCTTTCGTTCTTTCCTTTCTTTCTTTTCAGTGCTATCTTTGTTTTTGCTCGATTTTGCCTTTGATTTTAATCTTTCTTTACTGTGCGGTCTCTCCTTTTTCTTTTGGTGCTGTTGGTCATCAGATAATGAAAGTGGATCGACTTCTTCGTCGGTGGATACAAGACGTTTAGATTTTTTCTTTTTCCGTCTGACTGGAGAATCTGTATCATCCATACAACTGGATATCGCATCTTCCGTTTCAGAGTCGAAGAGGACTTCGTGCCATTGTTTTTCAACCTCAACCTCTTCGTGCTCTACTAAATGTTCGTAACCTTTGCGGGATAATTATTAAGAGTTAGAAATATAAAAGAGATTATCATTTTTTTCCTATCTCAGTTGGGAAATGTCTCCAATCAGTTTCAATATAATTAATTTTTAAAGTGTTTATTTTATCATATTTGACGTATGAGAAATATTCAACAAATAGAATAAAGCGCGTTACCCCTTTTACAAAACAAAGTTCACTCTTTAATCTTTATTTTTTCATTAACTTGACAAATAACTTTAAATTTCGATTATCATTATATTTCTATCGTCTAAAGTACTAATGTTAAATCAATATGTTTAAAATTTGATTTCCAATTATACTACTACAAAGGAGTTTGGGATTTGTTACCTAAATAAAAAAAATGACTTACCTTTCTCGATGCCGTAATAAATATTATCTTCGTCGTCCTTTTCAAATGGCAGATGTTGGAAGGATCGAGGGTCTAAGTTGAGATACTTCAGCTCCGTGGTGAGAGCGCGCGTGCCGCCGTCAGTACGTTCCATGTACGTCTTACAGTTCTCCAACAGGACGTCCCTAAACAATATTCATCAATTATAAATAAATCAAATTAATACCTATTACTAAAACGAATTAAACGCTTCGTCAGATCGCTTAAATATTAGAGACGTCAAATTTTAATGGAAATTTTAGTTAACGTTTATAATTTAAGCTGTCACATATTTAAATGTCGTTTCAATATTCAGCCATTAAAAGATGTAAATAAGCTTTTATTGATTTAAAAAAAAACCTCAAGAAGTACAGTTGCGGATATTTATTTCCTACCCATATGACTGTTAGATTTTTTCTTTAAAGAATTCTTTATATTTAAAAAAAAAATGGTGCTGACATCGCAATTAATTCGAAACCTTTGATAGAAACGTACATATTCTCTTAACTTACTGGTATTGGAAGCTTTAATATTTAATTATTACTAGCTTCCGCCCTCGACTCCGTTCGCGTAATATTAATAGAAACAAAAGAAAGTAGCCTATGTGTTCCAGACTATCCTCTACATCTATGCCAAATTTCATCTTGATCCATTCAACCTTTTAGGCTACAAACTAACCTCCATCCATCCAAACTTTTACATTTATAATATTTGTAAGTAAGATTAACCTGTTAATATCCCAGGAGAGTATTTTATGCCTGGGTCCGGAGAGAAGCACGGCCAAGTCTTGACACAGATCCGTGCCCAGACCTATCGCCTCCCCCTCCGTCAGCACGGCGGTCGACAACACATTCGCCTGGAATTATTATAATTATACATTAACTAGCTTTCGCCTGCGACTCCGACCGTGTGGAATTAAAAAAAAAATTTAAGTGTTCATATGTGTTCTTCCAGACTATCCTCTACATCTATACCAAATTTCATCGAAATCCGTTCAGCCGTTTAAGCTACAAACTCTAACAAACCTCCATCCATCCATATAAACTTTCGCATTTATAATATTAGTATGATTTAATTCTGAAGAAATTATTACTTTGACAAGAAACATCTGTTATACTTTAAAATAATAAATGAAAGAACATAAGGCGATACCGATGGATCCCGAATTATAGAGTTTTTTCTAAATATTGCATCGAGTATAGACAAAATTACCATACTTTTTGATTTTGAACATTTATCATTTAGAGAACAATATTTCAGTCTTAAAACATATTTAGGTAAGTAAGGCATTTTTAGGGCCTGTCCCACCACTGGCTGATGGAAACTCTGATAGCTTAAAATTGACGTCACTGTCAATAAAGGGAACAAAATCCGATATTTCCATCAAATATTTCATAAGGATTATCTAACAATTTACAATAATTGTGGGATAGGCCCTTAGTATAACTTACAACATGCGGATATGCAAAATAACAGAAATAAATAAAAACAGGCAAATTTGGAAACATCAATAATCATAAGAAAACTATGACGTAAGTCCACATATAATAAAAGCCACAAAGTACTAAAAAGGAGTAAATACATCATTTTGGGTTCTAAATTTCCACTTACAAGAAGGTTGCCATTGCCTCCATCCTTTAAGTTGCGTGATATAAAATATTCAATTGTAAGAATTTGAAATTAAGAAATCGTTAGATATTACGATTGGTTGTGAAAAAAACGTAAAATTGATGAGTTATCCTAAGTCTTAATTTGTATGGAAAATTTTGAACTGATAAATAAATAATTAGGCCTACATATGCAGAATTTTATCTGAACAGTTAAAACTGAAAATATGGGTTGCTTAACAATTATTGAATTAAAACAAAACAGATATAAAAATTCATTTAACACATTTTATTAGGTAACATTTACTTACATTATTTTGTATTTGTTTGATATTCAATGTTTCTGAAGTCTTCACAAAGTTAGTCGTTGTCCGACTGTCGGTAGCCCAACTGCCAAACTCCGAGTTTGTATCTTCCCGAGGTTGAGTATCCTGGAATATTTTTAACAAAATATAATAAAACACCTGTAAACTTTATACATTATTATGCTAAAATCTAGAGTGAAATAATAAATAATCGAAACATCACAATGAACAAATCAAAAACATTCTATTTTTCCGTTAAAACAACAGAAGCAAATATTTACCTCATGTAGAATTAAAATGAGAAAACGATGCAGAGAGAGAGAGAAAGAGCGAGAAAGAAAAAGAGAGAGAGAGGGAGAGAGAGAGAGAGTACAAATATATTTCCCTAAAAATTAATTTACCATTTAAAACAAAAAAAAAATTATAACTCACAATATTGGTAATGAGCGGAGGTAAAGCGGGCGCGGCCACAATACGCTCGTACATGGCCGGCGAGGGGTGGACAGAGAAAGCGGTGAGCGCGCACTCGTAGTTCAGGCGAGGACTCTTAGATAACAGGGAGCCGAGCTGCGTGAACCACGTGCACAACATTTGCTCTGTGGACCGCGCTTCCGATGCCTGGACAAAATTACCATCAAATATATACACACACAAAAGAACCCAAACCTCAAATTAAATTTAAAAAATCGGGCTAATGGATTATTACAAATAGGTGAAATATTTTCTTCATCAATCGAGTAAAAAATACCTAATAACTGCTACAATGTTAACACGTTTTCTTAATAGTAAGATTTTAATAAAAACCAAAGTTCAATACAAAGTATATGCATATTAAAATACTTGTATGTACCTTTTCAGTCTTCAATTTGAGTCTCTCCAGTTCGTTCATGCCGGTGGTGATCGCGCGCACGTACAACTCGCACACGAACGCCTTCATCTCATCCTTGCACTGAAACCACATAAAAACAACAATAAAATAACATCACATAATAATGTTCATCATACTAATATTATAAATGCGAAAGTTTAGATTCGTCCTGGGTACGACGTTAAACTTCCTAGTCGCCAACCCGCATGCCCAGCGTGGCGACTTAAGGGCACAAACTTCCCAATGAGAGGACACAGAATGCCACGGCCCAGTACCCGGCAGCTCTACTATTCCTGGCCAAGGTGGCGGTCATGGTAACGGTAGGGCAGGGGGTGCGAAGAATCCCCGGTCGGTAGGCCACCATAAACAACTGACCATTGGCACATTTAACACCCGGACTCTGAGGCGAGACGAGGATGTGGGAGAGCTGGAAGTAGAATTGAGTTCTATAAAATGGCACATTCTTGGACTTTCGGAGGTCCGTAGAGAGGGTGAGGACACCGTAGTCCTCGAGTCTGGCAACCTTTTCTACTACCGCGAAGGAGACCAGCTTTCCCAGGGCGGTGTCGGGTTCCTCGTTCACAAAACCCTCACCAGCAACGTTGTGGAGCTTTCGAGTGTGTCGTCGCGGGTGGTATACCTCATACTCAAACTCTCTGAGAGATATACACTCAAGGTCGTGCAAGTATATGCTCCAACGACGACACATCCGGATTGTGAGGTCGAGGCCCTATATGAAGACATCTCCAAGGCCATTCGTAACACCACCAAGACCCACTTCACCGTTGTTGTTGGGGATTTTAATGCCAAAGTGGGAGTACAGGAAGATAACGAGTCTATAATCGGACGGTATGGTTTGGGGTCGAGAAACCACAGAGGACAAATGCTTGTCAATTTCCTGCAGATGGAGGGGCTCTATTTGATGAACTCGTTTTTCAAAAAGAAGCCCCAAAGGAGATGGACCTGGCAAAGCGCCGATAAAGTGACACGGAACGAGATTGATTTCATCATGGCGGATAAAAAGCGAATATTTAGGGATGTCTCAGTGGTCAACAGGTTTAGTACCGGTAGTGATCACCGACTTGTTCGGGGCACCCTAAATATAGACATGAAGCTTGAAAGATCCCGATTGATGAGGACAACTCTACGTCCTTCCCCTCCTCAAATCATAGCGGCCTCCGATAAGTTCCAACTGGAACTTCAAAATAGATTCAGTTTGCTGGAAACCTCTGCGGACGTGAACGAAGTAGCAGAGAATATTGCGGCGACACTATGCAAAGTTGGCAGACGCTACTTTGGATCAAAACGTAAAGATCGCGAAGCCAGGCTCACCCCTGAGACTCTAGCTCTCATGAGAAAGCGACGTGAAGCCACTGCATCCGCAAGAGCTACAGCAGAGTATGCAACTCTTAATAAAGACGTCCGGAGGATGATTAGGCGCGACTATCGTAGCTTTAATACTAGACGCATTGAAGCTGCGATAGAGCGTAACAAAGGCCTTAAAGCCCTTACGCAGACGTCCAAAAATGCACCTCTGATGAAGCTTAAGCGAGAAGATGGCTCCGTAGTTTCTTCCAAGCTAGAGATCTTAGGCGAGGTAGAAAAGTTTTATGGCGACCTCTACGCAATACACACAAATCCACCCACACCTGCCGCTCGCGCTAGTGACAGCAGAGCACCGCTAACCCGGCACTACTCGGACGATGTCCCGGACATCAGCTTAGATGAGATTAGGATAGCCCTAGAACAGCTAAAAAATGGTAGAGCACCTGGTGAAGACGGAATTACTACAGAACTGATAAAATCCGGAGGGGTTCCTATCCTGAAGGAGTTACAGCGGCTGTTTAATTCCGTCATACACAACGGGAGTACACCATTGGCGTGGACCAAGAGTCGGGTCGTGTTGTTCTTCAAGAAAGGTGATAAAACTTTGTTAAAGAACTACAGGCCGATATCTCTCTTGAGCCACGTCTACAAGATCTTTTCTAGGACTATCACGAATCGTCTCTCCCGAAAGCTTGATGAGTACCAGCCACCGGAACAGGCTGGGTTTCGAAAGGGTTACAATACCGTAGACCACATTCACACCCTCAGGCAAATTATACAAAAGTCTACTGAGTATAATTTACCTCTTTGCGTGGCTTTCGTGGACTACGAGAAAGCGTTCGACTCTATCGAGACTTGGTCAGTTCTGGAATCCTTGCAGCGATGCCAGGTAGACTATCGCTATATAGAAGTGCTGAGGTGTCTATATGACGCCGCGACGATGACCGTGCAAATCCAGGACAGCCAGTCAAAGCCTATCAAGCTGCAGCGGGGTGTCCGACAGGGAGATGTTATATCTCCGAAACTGTTTACCGCTGCACTTGAAGATGTCTTTAAAACGCTGGACTGGAACACACGCGGAATAAACGTCAATGGGGAGTACATCTCGCACCTTCGATTTGCGGACGATATAGTCGTAATGGCGGAATCCCTGGAGGATCTCAGTCGTATGCTTAACGATCTCAATGCCGCTTCCCGACGCGTGGGGCTACGGATGAATCCCGACAAGACGAAGGTCATGCTCAATGAACAAATCGTCCCAGGCCCAATTTCCATCGGGAATGCGGCCGTTGAAGTAGTAAATGAATACATCTACCTCGGACAGGTCATACAGCTTGGCCGGGGTAACTTCAACAAAGAGATCGATAGACGCATACGACTGGGCTGGGCAGCATTTGGAAAGATGCGACCAATCCTAACCTCGCAAATTCCTCAATGTCTAAAGACGAAAGTCTTTAACCAGTGCGTCCTCCCCACAATGACCTACGGCGCGGAGACCTGGACGCTGACGGTGGGGCTGGCCCATAAGCTACGAGTCGCACAGCGGGCGATGGAGAGAACTATGCTCGGTGTTTCTCTAAGAGATAAAATCCGCAACGATACAATTCGACGGAGAACCAAAGTACACGACATAGTTCTCAAAGTCATTAGGCTGAAGTGGCAATGGGCCGGACACATCTGTCGATCCAAGGACGCCAGATGGGGAAGGAAAGTCCTAGAATGGAGGCCACGGACAGGGACCAGGAACGTGGGGCGTCCTCCCTCCAGATGGACCGACGACTTAGTGCGCACGGCGGGAAGTCGTTGGATGTGGAAGGCGGAGGACCGCATTCTGTGGAAGGCATTGGGGAAGGCCTATGCCCAGCAGTGGACGAACAAAGGCTGATGATGATGATGATGATGATGAAAGTTTAGATGGATGTTTGTTACAGTTTGTAGTCTAAACGACTGAACGGATCTCGATGAAATTTGGTAGAGACGTAGAGGATAGTGTGGCAGAACACCTACTAGCCGTAGTCTATCTCACTACTCACTTTTATTAATTTTTAATTCAACGCGGACGGAGTCGCGGGCGAATCTAGTATAAAAATACAAGGATTCACAATATATTTAGGGAGTCTCGAAAGGTAACAGCGAAGGTGTACACTTGATTTTTTGAATAATCACTGGTAGTAAATACAGTTATTTATGAGTCATTTGGTATTTTACTTTTTTTGTTATTTTAAGTAACCCCAGTGATAGAGAAATTAATGAGTAAAAGGTTAGCATGGTATGGTCATGCTGTGAGGTATGAATCATGTTACAAAGAGAACTTTGTGAGTGTAGAGAGATATAACGATAGAGGTATACTTAGAAAAAGATGGATTGTGTGAAAGATGTGATGACTGACATGACACAGGTGGAGTTTTATTAAAAACACCCTAAAAAAGTACTTTCCGAAGTTTCGGTTTTGTCCGAAACTGAGATCAAGGCCGAATGTTTCGGTTGCTGTTTCGTCCGAAACGGAGATCAATGCCTAAAGTTTCGGTTTCTGTTTCGTCCAAAATGAAGAGCAAGTCCGAAAGTTTCTGTTTCTGTTTCGGTGACGAGTTGTGTCAGACGTACCTTATCGGAGACGGCAGCGGCCAGGGTGTGGAGGTGCGCGGCGGTGGCGGCGGGCGCGGCGAGGGCGCTGGCGGCGCGCGGCAACGCGGCGGCCGGCAGCAGCGCGGCCAGCGAGCGCGCGCAGTGGTACAGCGCGTCGTACACCACGCCCGCGCACGACGGCAACACCATGCACCGGGTTATTGTCACCTTTACACAATCACACATGTATCAAGATGGTCCTGTGCGGATTTACCCGATTTGAATTATAATTTTTTTTTTCATTTAAGCGCCAATAGCCTAATGGTTTGGGGTACTGAGTATGATCATGCGGTCAAGGGTTCGAATCCCGCCATTCCACTAGTGTCGTGAACCATATCCTACCACAAGCGTGGAACTTAGTTGGAATGGTTAATGAAAAACATGGCAATCTTGCTTCTTTGATACTTTATTGTAGTGTTTGGATTTCCCTCAATATATAGCCTAAAGCGTGAGTTAAGTGTAGCTTTATTTATTAAAAAATATACTGTTATTGCTGATATCCTACATAACTAAGGAGTGTGTTTACTATATTATTATATTTTATTATATTAGTATAGATTAAGTGTAACAATACATAAACACTGTACAATATTTAATTCTGATAATATCAAAAAGACAATATCTAACCTGTGCAATAAGTTTAGCGACTTTTTTGGCGTTCTTCCAGAGTTTTTTATCGCGTGGCAGCTTGTCGGCGCGGCCCAGTAGCCTCTCCACCAACTTGTAGCCGCTACGTAGAGATCGTTGTTTGGCCTAAAATAAACCAATATTACTTACAGTCTTGTCTAACAGTATTAAGAATTTTAAAAAATAAACTCTTTCCTTACCAATTCTATACACCGCGACGCATTATCACCCTGGAAGAGAAGCACAAACTCCATATCTGTGAGGAGATCCCAGACATCCGAGTTAAAACCAGCTTCCCTACTCAATATATCAGCAAACGTCGGTTCACTTTTGTCACTTTTCTCTGCGAACAAAAGATATCCAATTAGAAAACTTAATACATTTTATTTATAATTCCCATTCAACATAATAGGAAACAAAACAATCATAACTCAATCATGGCAATGCACAATTTTCTCATAAGTGTTCATCTGTCATGACATGTCACTTATATCATGACAGTGCTCACCTTTGTCACAACTGTGCAAACCTTAATCATAAATGTGCTCATCTGTCACGACAGCTCTAACCTTTGTCAAAAAAGTTTTCACCTGTCATGACAGAGTCCCCTTTTGTGATCACAGTGCTTATCTTTGTCACAACTTTGCACACCTTTGTCATAAATGTGCTCACCTATGATGACAGTGCTCACCTTTGTCACAACTGTGCTCACCTATGACAGTGCTCACCTTTGTCACAACTGTGCTCACCTATGATGACAGTGCTCACCTTTGTCACAAACGTGCTAACCTATGATGATAGTGATCCCTATGTGATGACAGTGCTCACCTATGATGACAGTGTTCCCTATGTGATGACAGTGCTCACCTTTGTCACAACTGTGCTCACCTATGATGACAGTGCTCACCTTTGTCACAAACGTGCTAACCTATGATGATAGTGAT
>NW_013525035.1:2050699-2083513 GCF_000836215.1 Papilio polytes | reverse complement strand
GGCGATATCGACGCACGCCTTCGACATCGCCAGCTGCCGCAGCCGCGACACGAACATCTCGCTGCGCTCTTCTTTCAGCCATTCTATCACTGAAATACAATATTATTACAATTGGAACATTGTTGAACAATCTTACTAATGTTATAATAGTTTACAAATTAAAAAAAAAAAACAGATGTGAGCAGGCTATGTGTTCTTCCAGACTATCCTCTACATCTTTACCACATTTCATCAAAATCTGTTTAGCACATCTACAAACTTTAACATCCATCCATCCATTTAATCTTTCGCAATTTTAATATTAGTAAGGTGTAAAAGCTTGGATGAATGTATGAATGTTTGTTAGAGTTTGTAGCCTAAACTGTTGAATGGAGCTCTTTTGGCATAGATTCTAAATTTCATTGAGATTGTACAGATTCAGAGTGATTGTAAAAGATAATAAATTCTACGCAGAGTTGCGGGCGTAAACTAGTATTGTTATAAACATTAGTGTGACAAACTAATATTTGGTCAAAATAGTTTACCTTCTTTATCACTGGGCTTTTCTTCTGTGGGGTTTGATAGCCTCTTGAGTATGGGATGTCCCCAAGGATTTGAAAGCACCTTCTTGAACCACTCCGCCCTCTTCAGCAAATGAATTTCCCAGAATAGACCGGATCCTTTTCTCGTCGCGATCGCATCTTTGCATTCGTTGATATGAACATCTATCGCCTCGGCCAAGTTGCCATGCTGTGGTAATAGTTCTGGCTTTTGCCATTCCGTCTAACATTGGTAAAAAAAAAAAATTACCTTTGAACAGATTTTATTTACAACAAATAAGACTTTAACATAAGCATATAACAAATACGGGGATAAACACCAAAACTAAATATTAAGCAATCTTTAACACCAAATTTAGTTTAATATTAAAAACACAAAAAAAAAATGATTACTACTGTACTAATGTTCACTTAACTAATTTGACAGAGTTATACAAACAACTTTTATATCCAAATAAAAGATATATCCAACAAATACTTCCTAAATCTTGTAAAATTGCTAGTGATTGTTAACTAATAAATGAACAAAATGGTAATATTACATGTAGTATAGTCTGTGCGGTGTGGGTCTGCAGCCAGCCGAGCAGGTGAAGGTGGAGCTTGGGCGAGCTCTGCAGACACAGGCTGTGGATAGACTGCCACGCCTGGCAGACGTGCTGCGTGCGCTCCTGCAAGCCCTCCTCCCCACTCAGCCGACTGTCTAGAAACTGGAATTCAAAACCATTTATGATCAACTATCTGCAATTCCATCCCATGCAACTTCATCCGCATAAAATTATTAAAAATCTATTTTATTGTTTACATTTGTCAAACTATCAATTGCAAATGTCAAAATGACATAACATGATGACAAACCATGGAACACCAAACCACTATACATCCCCACTATGGGGCTCAGAGCCTACGCTAATAAGGGGTGACTAGGCCACAGTCCACCATAGCCCAGTGCAGGTTAGTTGATTTTACATACTTTGAATTTCTTTACTTATTGTGCAGGTTGCATCACAATGTTTTCCTTCACCGTAAGAACATTGGGTAAATTATCTACATATGAAATTCAAAAATCACATTGATGAGCTACCTATGCTCTATATATAAGTAAACACACACTTCTTTGTTACCTAAGATGTCAGCAATTACACCATATATTTGAATAATTCTTATTTTAATAAAATGCCCTACACTTACGTCATGCTTTAGGCTATATGTTTTCACGCAATTGGACTTAGGGGGTAAACATTTTGGATAAAAACCCTAATGTGAGAAGAGATCAAATATTGCTGTCAACATTTGGCATATGCTATTGATAATTTGACAAATGTAAACAATACAATAAATTTTTCATAATTTCATGCGGCTGAAGCTGCACTGGCACAGCCAGTATATAATATAAACTTTAATATAAACTATTCTTCATACTAATATTATAAATGTGATAGTTTGTAGTTATCTTCTTCATAGCTTATAGGAAATTATTTATTGTGACTCATTCTGTTAATCCTATCACACCATACCAGCCGGAAACATGCAATGTATTTTTTTCTACCATTATGAATGATGAAATGCATTGTAATACATCAAATAAATTAATTATGTCATAATTTAATGTTTGATGTCTAATGTTAGCTAAAAGGTGTATTTTCCTCATACAAACTGCAAATCGGTTGTGTAAGAAAATGTAAACATAAATCATTACTTGTCTGTGATATAAATGAAATCTTCACATACTACTAGCTTTCGCTTGCAACTCCGTACGCATGGAATTAAAAAAAAAAAAGTTTAAAAAACTCCTCTATATCTATGTTAAATAAGATTGAGATCTGTTCAGCAATTTAGACTACAAACTCTAACAAACATCCATCTAAACTTTCGCATTTATAATATTAGTATGAAGTATGATTTCTTCTATATTTATAATAGATTTTATTACTATAATTATAAATACGTAATACTGAACAATTGGAAATGATTTTCATTACTTTATTTGTTATGTAAACTGATGAGAAACTCTGAAGAATCATAAGAATTAAAACAAAAAGCTTGCTTATTTCCTCACCCTACCTTTGAAGAAAACCTAATTAAAATGAGGATATTTACATTGTAAAAGGTAGAAAATGTGCAAGAGGCTGCCATATTTTGCAAAAATAGTGAAGTAACCTGTAGCCATTTACGATTTAAATTACATAGACAAACACAGCCAAAGAAATAAATAAGGTATAAAGTTAAGCTTAGGAAAAAACTGTATATAGTGAAAGCAAAATTTGTACTAATGTTTATTAGTAAGGCTGTAAGGTTTCAGAAACATATTGGCTAAATATCAAATATATGAAATGAAAGTTTATGGAGAAATAAAGTTAAATAATCTTCAACAGAATTAGATACTTGTGTACTTAATAAATTTAGAATCATTTCATAACTCTATTCAGGATGGATTAGAGAATTACTGACATCTTGAGGGATCTATGGTGCGTCATAACTGCAATACAAACCCGAACAAAAAAGGCATTTGTGGCACCCTAATTTGTAACCTTTTGTCCTACCATAATGGCATTACTGATTTTGATTCAACCAATGTCAGGGTTACATCTCTTATGAGATTTTTTTAGAAATGTAACAATTTTGGTCATAAAATTACTATACAGTATTGTCAACAATACAATGAATTCTTCCTATCTTGTCAATAAAATCTCATATATAATTCCTAAACCGTATTCAAGACAAAAAAATTATAATTTACTCAATACTAGGCTATCTAAAAGCAATATCGGAATAACAGCGCCGCTAAATCGTCTTTCACACAGTTACAACAAAATCTCTAAGCAATCAAACATTGATATATTTAATGATTTAAATTCCTTAATTAAAACTAAAATTAAAAATTATTATTTCAGTAAAGATCACACACCTTAGGCATATACATTAAGTTTTTTTTTTTTTGTAGTGAGTTTAGCTTTAGTCTTTAATTCTTTGTCATGTAAAACTTTTATTATTTATTATAATGTTGGGTTAGCCTGTAAGTGTGTCCATGATATTGTGTTTTAGTTATAATTACTTTTCTTTATCAAACAGAACTTATTTCATGTGATATGTTGGCTTCCTATTGTAAATAAATAAATAAATAAAAATCAGATGTGTCATTTAATTTAATCTAACAAAATTTTACCTGATAAATCAATAATCTCTCTAATCAAATGAATGAGCATATCTTTGTCTTATCATCAGACTTAGATATGATGTTAAAGAAAATAAACAGTGTAATTCTTATCATTTTATTCGAACATAATAGTTGAAAACAGTTGTGTTAACTAGTGATTCAAATATGGTTGAATACTGAACATGAAGTTGGGCAAAATTAGACATTATGAAACTTCAAAGACTAATATTTTGATTGATCTACCTTTGTTTTGGAATTCAAAGCAAAACATTCTTATATGTTTCACCGTAATACTTAAGCTCGTATGTTAAATATTAATTAATTTCTTATTAACAATTTACAAGCTCTATTATTCAATATAATGAATATAATATAAAGGAATTATAGATTCAATGTATGTTGTATCTAATAATGTTAGACAAAATTAAAGAAGTACGTGATTTCAAGGAATAGAAGAATGGCAGACATCATCATTGATGGTTCAAGATGCCTGGCAATTCAGGTGTGATGGGACAAAAGCATAGTTGAAATACGTGTTTAATTCTGTCAAGACTCATATTAAATATTTGTATATAGTACACCTCCTGATAATATATGCAAAGTTATCATGAAATAAGCCTAATTCTATCAAAAACACGAAAACAAGAGCAGGTAGATTGCAAATATGGCGGCCATAAAGTGATCTTCAATCACAACGGCGTCACACTTGATCTTGAATCTCTTGGATTTAAAAACTAGACTTACCTTGTAAAGTTCAATAAAATATAATTTGCCTTTTGGGCCACTTGATTGTTTACAATTCACGTCTTTTCCATCATTTGTCGAAGTCATTTCTCAAGAAAATATCGCGGAGAGACATTTATGCGCTTGTGTTTTCGTAATGGTGCTGTCAAACTTAGTGTTGCAATTTGTAATTTCAAGATATGAAATAATTTGCCGATTCAAAGGTTCAAATGTGAATGTAATATTTCATATAATTCACTTACATGTTTTCTTCATTATTAATAAATTATTAGATTAAAGGCGTGAATTGTTATAAAACCCTAATAATTGTGTATCACAAAAAATGGACATATACAAAAACATAACTATTATCAACTTGCCCTTGTCCCTAGTCCCTACGGAGAGTCGGCACAGTATGTGCTGCTCTTCTATACATTTCTATCAACCGTCTTAGCTGAATTCACTCTCTTGTTAAGCTTATCTTTTTTCACACAATCCATTCATACTTTCTTCGGTCTCCCTTCCCCTATGTAGCCATCCACATTAACATCATAACTCTTCTGGTTTATGGCCCCATCCTCTCGTCGCATGACATGTCCATACAAAGCTAACCTTTTGCTTCTCAATTTCTCGACCACTGGCGCTACTTTCAAACTTCCTCTAATATACACATTCTTAACTTTATCTCTTTTTATCACACCACGCCACACATTCATCTTAACATATTCATCTCAACCACATGCAATCTCCTTTCATCCGCAACTTTGAAGTCCATTCAGATGAATTCAGATCCATATACATACGACAGGTCTTTGGATGGACTTTAGATCTGTCCCTTAAGCTTAAGATGTATTTTTGGATCACAAGCCACACACAATAATAAAACCAATCGGTAGAATTATCGAATTGCTATGGGTAATCCAAAAAATATTTTTAATCGTTCTATCTAATTAATATCGACATGTTGGCAAAACTGTTCAGTACAAAGCAACGCGAGTTGTGTCAGTGTAGAATCTGTAGAAATTTTACGTTTTCTATTAGAAATTCAATCCCATTAGAATGTAAAAAATGTAAAATATAGAGTTTGTGTTACATTATAGATGTGAGATTTATTTTAAAAATTATCTTTCGTGCAATGCATCGCAGCATTTCAAATTTTTCTAGTATTGTAATTTGGTGTGTCAAGTGTAGGGCTACATAGTGAACACAATAAATTAACTGATTACGTTTTACATTTGATAATTTACATAATTATCATCGCGTTTTAGTTAAATTACATGATCTTGTAATAGTAATACAAGTAACAGGATGTCTGATACAAAACTGGGCGTTTAATGAATGTCGGCACATCTGGCGAACATTGTCAACGCTATTTCCCCTTTCTTTTTTACTAATTAAGAGCAAAAGCATTGTTTTTGTTAGTTCTAATGCAATATATCTTATTTGTTAAAAAGAAGTAACCTTTCTCTAACAAATATAACTTTTATTTCGCATCAAATCCTATAATTTACTAATTTCTATTTACCTGATTATCAATTTTGTTTGTTCTATGTGTAGAAACTGGTGTTGTGATGTTCGTAGTAAGTGTTGCTTTATTTAGTTACGTGCTTAAACAGTGATAAATTTGGTACGATGGCCAAAAAGTCGGAGAATGTCGGTGGCAAGCTGATGACGGTGTCTGTTGTCGGTCTGTCTGGTAAGTGATGTAATATAATCCTAGATGTATATAAAATTATATATATACAATTCATCACATTGGAGATGTATTTATCATGCTCCTTAATTTTTCCTATACCTGGAATTGGTTCTACTGTTTATCAATACCTAATTTGAAGCGAAAACGTCAGGAAAAAATAAATAATATTGGCATTATCAAAATTATCACTCCAAAAATTGATTCCAGATTGTCAAACTTGTATGAAACACTACAACTATAGTATATTTATAGATAAAATGGTAACACACAGAATTAAGAAGAAATTACTGTAATTTTTTTAGGTAAATAAAATTATAAAATTGTTATAAACATGATACTAAAACTAACTTTTAAATGAAAAAAAAAATCATACATTCCACTTATTTTTACCATAAATAATGAAATTTAAATAAAATATTAAATTTTTAATGTGAAATTTTGAAATTTATGTAATGTTTAAATACTTGTTTTTAAATATATGGATGTAACTATCTCCAGAATTAAATTAATTTTTTTAGCGTATCTGCTTTTAGCATTTCTATTATCTATCTACATTTGTGCTAAAGGACAAATATAAATATATAAAGCACTAAAGCACAAATGTAGATGTGCTAAAAACCAATTATTTTAAATTCCACAGTGATAAAATCACTGGCAAAAGCTATGTTAAAATAATTTAAATAAGTAGTAGTATGAGTAACATTCAAAGTTTGTGATGTAAATAAGAACAGGATAATAATAAATAAACATGGAATGAAAGAATGCAATACCACATTCCATATTTCTGGGTGCAATATGATCTCAATTGCCTTAACAATGTTCTAACTGACAAACATGTGACCAACACAACAAAGTTGAGTTTATACAATTTGTGTACTTAATAGGAAAGAAGAATCTTACTCCTTACTTCTTTGTTATGTTATACATGTAAATATTTTGTTGCAATCTCATCAGAAATTTGGTATTACAAAGTTTTTTTTTATTCTAGGCAGACAATAGTAAGAATTTTCTGTATAAAAACATGAATGTAAAATCTTAAATTACTGTCATATGAAAACATAGTAAAGATTACAGTTATTATCATGTTAAATGTTGTTTTGAGTATTTTATACTATTATATGTTTTGTTTAATAGCTATTAAAAATAATAAAAACGAAGTTCCTGTATTTGCAAATAGTTTAAAAAAGCCTATAACTATTTTTATGTTATTTTTTACATGTTTGTCTTGTTTTTATAGTTTGGTTATTGTGGTATTTGTCCATACAAACATGACAAAAAAATTGTCTGTTTACTGGATATCTACAATGAATATAAACCAATATCTTTCTATATTAGATCATTGTATATTTAAGTTTTTTGTTTGTATTACTAAATTTAGTTATCATGCTACATACTAGTATTATAAATGCGAAAGTTTAGATGGATGGATGGATGTTTGTTAGAGTTTGTAGCCTAAACGGCTGAACACATTTGAATGAAATTTGCCATAGATGTAGAAAATATGTGGAAAAACACATAGGCTTTCTTTTATATTATGCCTATAGACATCCACAATAGTGAATGAGTTGCCTACCCTAAGGTAACAGAGGAGGAGATGCACATAAAGAGAATATTTTCCCTTCCTATGTATCCCCTGCACCATCAAATTCATATCCTTTTATGAGAAAAGAGTGGGAAGAAAAAGGGACTATAGTTGGGCATCCACTTTTTTTTTAAATTTCATGCAGACAGAGTCACGGGCGAAAGCTAGTGTGTTACATTTGGTTACCAATTGCTACCAAATAATGATCAATACAACACCATATGTGATTGTTAACAAGCTGTATTGGTGTTTATTATCTATTCTTCAACTTCCTGTTGCATTGTGTAGGTTTCCTTTAAATTATTTATTGTGTAAGATAAGTATGGCTGCTTTAAATAGACTCTCAACTATCACATGTATGTAGCTTCTATCGTTTTGTATTCATTTACAGTGGGTTTCTACTGCTGTTACACTTGTAATATGACACATTGTTATTAATCAAATTCTTAAAAAAACACAACCATCAATATGTTTCATAGAAGAAGTTGTACTTTTATAAATCTATTTGACCTTCAGTTCTAACTGAACAGTCGAACTGTACAGTTAATACTTTTGTGTATAGGAAAAATAATCACTTAACATTAGGTGTAGGCTTAACGAACATAAAAAAATGTTTGTTCTATTGAAACTGTAGGTGTGTCACAAGCTTATATCTATACTTATTGAGAATAGGTTCCAATGCGCTAAGGGAGAGCCATAAACTAGAAATAGAATAGAATAGAGGATAGGTTAACTTTATTGATTAAAATATGAAATGCTGGACAAAAAATGATAAAATATTTGATTACTGGTAGCTACATATATTATGAATATTCAGTTACTTATGATAAAATGTGTGAAGGTTTTTGAAAGTTTCATGTTTTATTAAGATAAGAAATACTATAAAATAAATAATTTCATGTTTATCTTAAGATTATAGCCAACTCCTAAAATGAAGATTTATATGAGATAGCTGTAGCTCGCGAAATCGCCCTTGTGATATAAAAAAAAATAATTGTAGCCTATGTTACTCACAGATAAATTACCTTTCTAATGGTGAAATAGTTATTGAAATTGGCCTAGTAGTTTTTACGTGAATCAAATGCATACAAAAATAAAAAAATACAAATCTTTCCTCTTTATAATATTAGTATAGATACTACGGAATTAATGAATGTTTGTCTACGTGTTTTAGTTTTCACACTGATGTACTGTCTGGTTCACACTTGACACAGATTGTATGGACTCACTGGTGTTTGTTCACAATATGCCGGTCCAGTTATGGATGGCTACTGACCAACTGTACTGTCCAAGTGTGAAACTCCTATGAGTTTTGTATTAAAAATGTAATGTAATTACAGAATTCTGCGATGAGTGACATTTTCGCTCACCATAAATGTCCTACAAGATGTTTGAAATAACTTGGATATCAAATTGTTTTTATTTCGTTGACACAGGTACGGAAAAGGAGAAAGGTCAGCTGGGCATCGGCAAGTCTTGTTTGTGCAACCGCTTCGTGCGTACCAACGCAGACGATTACAACGTCGATCACATATCCGTCCTCAGTCAGGTGAGCGGAAATAGATTTTGCTATTGTAAGGCCGTGTGCATACTAGAATAGATCGAAATAGTACTTCATTTTAGAGAATTCTGTGTATGAAACAAAAATCTGTTAATATTAAAAGATATTGTCTGAACGAACATAATTCGCTCGTCATACTATTGAAGACAAAATATTTGTAAAACACAAATGTAATTGCTACGTTTGTTAAATAAATCAACAAATAAACTTCTCGTCTGTAAATGAGTGCAAATCAAAGTGTTTTGTTTTTTTTTTCAAATAGAAATCAAGCTGATTCGAAATTCTTTCGCCGGGTTTCCAATTGTGCTTAAGTCGGCATTTTGTCGCTCGGCCCTCGCTCCCAAAGAGCCCTTGACCACTTGTAGCCGACTTTGTTGACTGCGAATACTGAAATAAATAAATTGAAGGTTGTTTTTTGCTGATCCGAATTATTGATTGTTGCCGATTTTATCCAAGTCGCGAAAAATTGGAAATAGCTCACGTTCATTCTAAGAAAAAAATATTTACTGTTTGCATTCTATTATTCGTACTCAGAAGGGTTTTAACTGATATTAGTGAGAATCTTTACATAACGTCATTGATAACATTTTGTAGTAGATCAGTGCAGCGCGAATGATGTCTTTCAGGCGTACACCAATTCTCATACAAATTTTATCGATGATGTTTCGAATGTTCTCGCAACTGTCACACATATTCGTGATAGACCCTCTTCTTATCTCAGTATAATTGTGTTAATAAACGATTGTTTAGTTATTGATAGTACCATAAAGGGTATATAGGGTGATTAAAAAATAGGTGATGACAAAGAAAGCATGTGTGAACCAGTCCTCTGCTATACTCTGTCTTAGTGGAAAAAGTTAATTCCGATTCCGATTTTCCGTTAATAAGATTGGGACAGGTTTATTCTATGTTGTTAACTGGATTTATCTTTGTAGTCGGACTTCAGCGGTCGTGTGGTAAACAACGATCACTTCCTGTACTGGGGTGGAGTGCAGAAGGAGAATGATGAACAGGAGTACCGTTTTGAGGTCATCGAGCAGACGGAATTCGTGGATGATGCCTGCTTCCAGCCGTTCAAAGGTATGTCTGATTGAAATTATGTTTAACACGTTCAAAGCTATAGATTCGCTTATGTTTTAAGTACTGTCGCGGAAATGCACGGTGTTTTACTTACAGAAATATCGCCTTATTTCTTGTATCGAGACAAATTCTGTCTCTTCCTACAAATAACTAATTAGTTAGCAGTAAATGGTGCAAATGAAATGGTAATAATAAAAAGAATCTAGCCTATATTTGTATGAAAATCGTAGTGACATTGAATTGAAATGTTATGCGTTTTTATATTTAAATTCGAAGCACAAAATAGTCTTAATGTTTGAAAAACCCACCGTTGGCGACGTCTACTGTTAAAGTGACGTAATTCGAATATATCTTGTTCTTCGACTGTTGTCTGCGATCTGATTATTACCTTTGTTTTTTTTTAAATGAATGAAGGTGATTTATTAATCTTTGTGTTATGTACAGTGGGCAAAACAGAGCCTTACGTGAAGAGATGTGTCGCAACAAAGATACAGTCTGCGGAGAAATTGATGTACGTGTGTAAGAACCAGCTGGGGATAGAGAAGGAGTACGAGCAGCGGCTGATGGCGGACGGCAAGCTGACTGTGGACGGCTTCCTCTGCGTGTATGATGTCAGCCTGGTGCCCGGCAGGACGTGGGAGAAGCAGGTAAGAGGATACAAATACAAATATTTCCTCTTTATAATATTAATATAAGTACAAGTATACAACAACTGTTACGAAAGAATTGAACAAATAGAGATTTTTTAATTTAATTTCAATTAAAAAAATTGATTCGACATTTTTGTAACAATAGGCTTCCTTAGTAGGTAACTTCCCATAAAGAAATTATTGATAAATTATTAATACGACAAAAAAGTATCTCAAAAAAATCACTCTTTACAGAATGAAATAACAGCGGCGATCCTCCAGAATATAATAAAACTGAAGAAGCCAGTTGTCCTGGTGACGTCTAAGAACGACGAAGCGTGTGAGCAGGGAGTGAGAGAGGCTGAGAGACTGGTCCAGAGGAAGGAGTTCAAAGGCAGCATACCTATAGTGGAGACCTCCAGTCATGATAATGTGAACGTGGACCAGGCTTTCTTTCTGTTAGCTCAGATGATAGATAAAGCCAAGGCTAGGATTAAGGTAAATAAATACTATCGACTAATAATAGATAACTGAAACGACATTTAGATATGTGACCCAGTAAAATTTATTGTAAGTGTCGTTTATAAAGCAATTTTAGATTCGTTTTAGAAAACAGCCGTAAAATGATTATGCCACGCTATAATGACAGATTACGTTAAATATTTGACTTTTAAATGTCTATGGGCTAATATGAGTTCCAGTGGCCCTTTGCTCTTTGTCCCTTTATACTGTAAAATACCAGTTGCTCGCAAGTAAATTAGCTTGGAATTAAAAAATATAAACTATAACGTAGCTTTTTAATGGTGACTGAATTTTCGAAATTGGCCCAGTTTGAGTTATTTCAATACATAAAAAAAATACAAATCTTTCCCCTTTATATTAGTATTGATAAAAATAAATACATATTTGTTTAATTAAATAATAAATAAATATAATATAATGTATATATATTTGTTCCAGGTGGCTAATTACGCGGAGGCTCTGAGGATACGACGCGAGACTCTAGATTTTGTGACTGAAGCATTTACTCAACTCATACGGATACATGTTCAAGATCACAAGTATGTACTATTAGCTGTCAAATATTTATTTATTATTTAACTAGCTTTCGCCTGCGACTTCGTCCGCGTGGAATTAAAAAAAAAACATAAGTGAGCCTATGTGTTCTTCCAGACTATTCTCTACGTCTATACCAAATTTCATGTAGATCTGTTCAGCCTTATATATATTTTATAGCCTAAATATAAACTCTAACAAACATCTATCCATCCATCCATCTAAACCTTCAAATCATACTTCTTACTAATATTATAAATGCGAAAGTTTAGATTGATGGATGTTTGTTAGAGTTTGTAGCCTAAATGGCTGAACGGATATCGATGAAATTCAGCATAGATGTAGAGGATATCCTGGAAGAACACATAGGCTACTTGCATTTGTTTGTTTTAATTCCGCGTGGACGGAGTCGCGGGCGAAAGATAGTTTAAAATATTAGTAAGAAGTTTTTTTTTCCTAAATTCAATTTCTTATAAGATTTTATAATTTGTAAATATGGACTAATGTAATGGCACTGAATAAAATTTTTTAGTCACATTTGAATTCCGTTTTCGCTTTTATTTCTAAAAAAATGTTGATTTTTTTTTAACAATTGGTTGGTCAGTATTCTTTGCTATAGTTTTTCTCTAAATGTTTTTTAAATTCATTAACGATAAATGACTGTTTTCAGAGAAATGTGGTCGGCGGCCAGCAAAAGATTATGCCATTTTCCAGAATGGATAAAGTTTGTTCAGCAATTCGGAAACGATGGTACTCAGGTAATAATTCAACAAGCATTTTTATAATAGAGGATTCTCCTTAATTTTCATTGTTGATATATTAATACTTTTTTGTGTATTTTAATTAGGTGGTTTACCGTCGTCATATACGACGTCTGAAGGAAGAGAGATCGGCAAAGAAACTTAGGAAGCAATTAGCTAAGTTGCCACAAGCGCTGTCTCGTATGAACCTGCCCACTGAAGATCTGCAGGAAAAGTAAGAAAAATCAATTATTGTTACTTATCTCTTATTTACTTTTATTAGAATATTTAACAGTATCGGCTGTCTCACACAGGAATGTTAACAAGTTATTTTTTATGGATAATTAATATTTTGTATGGATATCGATAATTTTAAAATAAATGAGAATAAAATAAATAATGTCATAGAAATGTTAGAGTGTCTACATAATAATGTGCTTATAATGTTATTAAATGAACACAACGGTTGTCGAGTGCCAAATCTATGCTTAAAATATAATTTATGTGCGTTTACTTTTGCATCGATATCGATACTTTTATATGTCAGTATCGGTATCGTTGTATCTTTATAGATATCGATACTTTGAAATCGATATCGATATTTAGATTTCGATATCGATGTGTGTGTATGTGTGCAGCGACTGGGGCATGGTGGTGCGGCAGCTGCGGGCGCACCGCGACTTCCCGGTGTACTTCAGCGAGGGCCGCGGCCGCGACTCCGGCTCCGGCTCGGGCTCCGAGCTGGACAGCCCGCTGCACACAGACACCACGCTGCGGCTCGGAGAACGAGTCAGATACCAGGTAACATCTATAGCTATTGTGTGCTAGAAGCCTTATTTTAGTCCATTTCCCTTTCCATTCTTTTGTTATAAGGAAAAAACGGGAAAGGAAATTGAATTTGATGATGGAGATGGCTAGGAAGGGCAAATGTCCGCTTTAAGTACGTCTCCTCCTTCGTCTGCGAAGAGCAGGCAAGACATGATGTATTTAAAAATCAGATCTAAAGAATTTTTTTCTGTCTGTCCGCAAGCCGCGTTTGTGTCAGGTAATCTCTGAAATAACTGGGCTGGTTTTGTCGGGACTTTTAGTACAGTACCTGTTTACTAGCGGTCGCTCGCGATTTCGTCAGCGTAGATATAAAAAGGGGCCTATATTCCTGCTTGCATCAGCTACCTTCTTTGCAAAGTCGAGTGAAATCGTTCCAGCCATTTGGGAGATTGTGCCCAGCTGCCTTGTGAACGATTTTTAAAAGTTTTTCCTTAGTTATTGTAAATTCTTAAAGCGTAATTTAGAAGTTAATTTTGTTATAATGTTATGTTAATAGACATTGGGACAATCACAGAAGATACCGTACGACATATTGGAGACGAACGAAGCGGCCGCCGTCTTCAAGACTTTCCTACACGAGGCTCAGGAGGAACAGAGGAATTACGAGTAAGCATACGCCAAAATTTTTTATTAACAAACTTGTTGCTCGTAAGCGGCCTCATGATATTATAAACGAAAACTGTTTACATTTCGTAAAAACAATTTACAAATGTAAAAATTCAAACGAAGTTTTTTGCCGTTGCCATTGGTTCCTCGCTTAATTTCTGCTATTCGCTTGTAGTTTTGCCTCTTTCTCTTATCACAACTTTTTGTTTCAATTTACTCCCCAAATCAAATAGCATGGAAATTTTATTATAGAAAAAAAATTATATATAGCGTGTAAATCTAAGAGCGGGCCCACAACTCTGACTAAACTATCGCACTACTTTTGTATGATTTTCCATTCATTCGCAGCTAATTCGACTTTTTAGTTGCACTACTAAAAGTTGAGTAGCGCATCTCCATATAAGCTTACAGGAAAATCAGTATATATTAGTATAGATATTGTACCGTGTACTGCAGATGGTGCCAGCAGTTCAAGCGGCTGCTGGAGGAGACGGGCTACGTGACGCCGGGCAAGCAGCTGTCGGAGGTGCGCGTGCTGCTGATGGGCCGCGAGTGCTACGAGGCGCTGTCGGAGGAGCAGCAGCAGCGCGTCTACGACCAGCACCAGCGCCAGATACAGCGCCGCGCCAAGCACAATCTTCAGGTCCGACACACAAGAAATACCATATATAAGTTGACAACTCAAAACATTTTGCTAAATTATAACAAGCTCCATATTTTGTTATAAAATAAACTAAATAGGATTTAGACGAATAGAGTCGATGGGGACATAAACCAGAAAGTGTTCAGTATGAATGTGGATGGCTACAAAGGAAGAGGAAGACCGAAAAAAGTATGGATAGATTCTGTGAAAGAGGATATGCTTAAGAAAGAAGTAGATTTAGAAATGACGGCTGATAGAGATGTATGGAAGAGCAGCACATACTGTACCGACCCTCCATAAGGGATAACAGCAAGTTGATGATTAGTGTTTGAAATAAAATCTAAACATTTAAATATTATTTAATGACACCTATTGACAATTTATTTTATTAACATATGGTTTTGAGGATATAGATAGAGTGTGAGATTATATGAAAAATGTTTCAAGTAAAGTGTCAACTATGCCTCTACCTTTTTTAATCTCTCTGAGGTCGGTACAATTCCAGTAGCTTCTAGAAGCTTCTAGAAGCCTTGAGCCGCGTGACGGAGCAAGCAGATGTCTGTATAATTACTAACCTGTCGAAATAAATTCCAGGAGCTGCTATTGGAACATGCGGACCTGTTCTATCACTTCAAAAGTATATCCCCCACCGGCACCATCACACAAGAAGATATCAAGGAAATAACTGATGTACTGCAAGATGATTTCAGGTATTGCTTCGAACGAACTATATAAATAACAAAAAGCTACGTATCCCTCGGGAACCGGACATTTCTCAGGGATGAACCTTATCGCATGTTTACTCCAGACTGTTTTTTATATCTGTGCCAAATTTCAATAAGATATGTTGATCCGTTGCAGAATGATCGAGTAAACATTAAAAAACTAAATTAATGAATCCCACGGGAACTGTAACTATTTCCGGGATAAAAAGTAGCCTACGTGTTCTTCCAGACTGTGCTCTACATTTATACCAAATTTCATCGAAATCCGTTTAGGCTACAAACGTTAAAAAACATCCATCAATCGTAACTCGTATTTTATTATTTATATGATATACGTTTATATGTTCCAGGTACAAGATGCTGGACCGCATGGAGCAGGACCGCAAGCTGCTGCTGTTCCAGCACCTGGGGTTCGTGCACTGCCCCATGCGCGAGCACTGCCCCGCCGCCGCCAACTGCCTAGACGCCACGCTGCCCGTCATACTCAACACACGAGTCGGGTCAGTCACCGTACGCCATTCTACTGCGTCTTCAGTATTTACTGAACAATGTGTTAAATGTTCAGTGTTTACTGAACAGTGTGTTCGGTGTCTGCTGAACAGCGTGTTCGGTGTTTGCTGAACAGTGTGGTCAGTGTTTGCTGAACAATATGTTAAGTAAATACTGAACTATCTATAGAGAGAGTGGGAACGACGATTTTCAGTGTGTAATTCAATCGCATTACACTCTTTGCATTAATTATTCTTATAAAACCGCATATTTGAAAATTACCACAATCTAGACTAAATCAAATGTTCCATATACTATTTTGTGACGTTATTAGGTTAGGATAAATATTTTCGCCTTCCCATCCTTTTCTTACAAGAATTAAAAGTGTATTTAACGGAGGAGGGGCCCATAGAATGAGGAAATGTCTTCCTATGCGTCCCCTCCTTCGACTAATAAAGGTAGGCACCACATCTGTAACACAATGTCTATAGCTTTCTCGTTTGCCCTTTGATATAGAAAAAGGGATATTTTTTCTTGAATTCCACTTATTACATGAAGTAGGAAATAAACAATAAGTATTGATGTTTCCAGATCATTAACATCAGGCAGTGAGTCCCAGTGCCAGGCGGGCCCGCCCGCAGCGCCCTGGGCTCTCACCACTGACTCCAATCAGATTAATGTCATCATATTGGGGGTGAGTGTCTTTTTATATATATTATCTACATATTGTTTTCGTGTGGCGTCATCATATTATATATATCTAACGGTATAGGCTAGGGTAGGGTAGGCTAGGGGTTTTAACGCCGCGATCCAGAAATACACTGTTTATTAATAGTTCCTTAACATTAGTAGTAATAACACATAGCCTATAACATATGTTACTCGCAGAAAAATTACCTTTCTAATGTTGAAAGAATTTTAAAAATCAGTCCAGTAGTTTTTGCGTGAATCAAATATATACAAAAATTACAAATCTTTCCTCTTTATAATATTAGTATAGATGTTGGGCAGTAGAAGGAACGGATGAAAGGAGACTACATGTGGCAGAAATGCGAATATTAAGATAGATGTGTGGGGTAACACAAATGGATAAGATACGAAATGAGTATATTAGAGGAAGTTTGTAGCCCCAGTGGTAGAGAAGTAAGGAGTAAAAGGTTAGCATGGTATGGGCATGTTATGGGGAGGGATGAATCGCATGTTAAAAGGAGAATGTTAGTTATGAGTGTGGTACATCGGTAGAGGTAGACCTAGAAAGAGCTGGATGGATAGTGTAATAGGTGACATGATCAAAAAGGGAGTGATGACTGAGATGACGTATGATAGAGTTATATGGAGGACAAAAACCTGTTGCGCCAACCCTACGGGAGTAGGATAAGGAGAAAGATGATGAATATTAGTATATACTAGGTGTTCCCGTGCGATTTCATCAGCATAAAATTATTTTATTTTTTATATGTGCCAAATTACATGACATGACAAAACTTGGCAATCTTGTTTCCTTAATGTTGGCAGCAATTTGTGGTCTTTTTCCGCCCCTAAGTTTAATATCGTGAAAATATATAGCCTAAAGCGTGATGTAAGTGTAGGGCTTTTTATTAAAAATAGAATAATTCAAAAATATGCCGTCATTGCTGACATCTTAGGCAACAAAGAGTGTGTGTTTACGCTTTATTATAATAGTAAATATGAAATAAGTGAATAAAGACATATGTAGATGACAATATATCAGCAGTGTTAATAGATAGTGTAAATGGTGTGCAGATGGAGGGCGTGGCGGGCGAGTTCGGTTCGCGGCTGGCGGCGGGCTGTGACGCGGCGCGGCGCGTGTGCGTGCGCGGCCAGCCGTGGCGCGTGCAGCAGCGGCTGCGGCTCGCGGACGCCGACACTACGGACAACGATAACGATGACTTCGCACCTAACGGTATGTATCTAATTTCAGTCCCTTTTCTTAAGTGGAAAAGAGGATTTGACGGTGGAGCAGACGCAGGAAAGGGAAATGTCCTCTTTATTTGCGTCTCCACCTCCGTCTATTAAGGGTAGGCAACGCATATCCACTTGTGGATGTTTATGGGCAGCGATCTTTTTCCATTTTGGTGGATTCAGGTGGCCGCTTGCTCGTTTGCCACCATATATTATAAACAAAATCTACGCCTTACATATCCTTGAAATTATGCTGTATGATAGAGTTATTTGAAGGACAAAAACCTGTTGCGCCGACCCTACGGGAGTAGGATAAGGAGATGATGATGATGATATCCTTGAAATTCTAACAATACGCAATTAATTTTATACTGGTACAGTATTGTTCCATTGGAGATCCCGGGATCAAATGACACCTGAGGGCGGCCACTGAGATGCTGTTTAGTGACTAGAAATCTCACATCTTTCATTTTTCGAATATCTTTCGAAGATTACCATCCCCACCCCCGATACCAAAAAAAGTCACTTTTTACTCTTTAACTTACTATTTATTACTGTTAAGAACAAAATTAGTACTGTGCTGTAGAATTGGCGCAACTCTAGATTATCTACATAAACGTCACGTCCCTAGCAGACAGCTGTCAATGTCATTAGAAGTATAGATATATTGGCGCGCATCCTTAGTCCTGGCGAGAAGTGTCGCTCTGAGTTTAAAGCGACAGTATCAATTAAATAAGTTGTCTAAAATTATACTAGTATAGGTAATTTTTATAATAGATTTACTGTGTTAATAAAAATTACAATTTATAAATTGTTGGTTTTCAGGTTACTTCTGCGTCTATCAAGATCAGGAGTCGTTCGAATTCATCAGAAATTGTGCGGAGAAAACCCTCCTATCTAGTCTTGAGCAAGAGGATAAATTACCTTTTCAAGTTAGTAATTGTTTTAAATAAATCTTACTTTTTTATTAATATTATAAACACGAAAGTTTGGATGGATGGATTATTAGAGTATTTGGCAAAGATGCAGAGAATAGTGTGGAAGAACACATAAGCTACTCACTTTTGTTTTTTTTTTCTCTAAATTTCACGCGGACGGAGTCACGACCAACAACTAGTTAACTTTATTTATTTTGTTCCAGGGTCTTCCATTAGTAGTGATGTTTGTACAAGACGAGGGTATGGATAAGAAGGAGCTCGCCAGGCTGCAGGAGGAGGGACAGAATCTAGCTGATAAGTGAGTTTTATTGACTTATGTTCACTGTATTTTTTTTAATACTTTGTTGACATCTATGTACAAACATAACATATTTAGTGACTCAGGAGTTAAGCATATAGTTAGAAATCCTCAGATCTTGGAATAAAGCCTTTATATCAATGTTTTACGAATTTCATATGTATATATAGTTTAATTTCTTCTTTATTTTCTTTAAATACTTGTTTCTGATATGGTAATTTAATAATATTCTCTTACTTTATTTTATTTATTATTGTAAGTTTCATTGTGTGCTGTGGGGCCTGATGATCCATTACATAGGGCGCCACCTTAATTTGGACACCAGTCCCGTGCCCAAGAGGAAAATCAATAAAGCTGTTTTTTTTTTATCTTATTAATCCGACATTCTTATGATGAATATGATAATCAAATATATGTAAACTTAGCCCGCAGTTGGCCAGCATGGTTAACTATGTCCTAGTCCCTTAACTTTAGGCTCCGAGCTCCTTAGTGTGATAATGATGATGATGATGATGTCGCAGCATACACTGTTCGTCATGTAGTCATTTTCAACTTGTGGGCTCTAGCCCCGAGGACGTGTGATGATGATATGATGATGTCGCAGCCTACACTGCTCGTACATGGAGGCGGCGGTGGGCGAGCTGGGCACGGAGGCGCTGACCGCCGACGCTGTGCAGGAGCTGGTGCGCACCAACAGGGAGAAGGCGAGCTACGCGCACCTCTACAGGGACCTCATCGTCTGCTTCGACTCTGATATACGGTAATAATCACCTTTACTAATTTTCACTAGATTTAAATTTGTAGGTACGGAATACAAAATTAAAAAAAAAAAAACAAAAGTAAGTTGCCAAGTTTTTCTTCCAAACTAAGCTAGCTTTTGCCCACGGCTCCTTGTGTATTTAAAAACACAAAAGTGAGTATGTGTACTTCCAGATTATCCTCTACATCTATACCAAATTTCATTGAAATCCGTTCAACCGTTAAGGCTACAAACTCTAACGATCCGTTGAGCTGTTCCGGAGATACTTTCTAACAAACGTCCATCTAAACTACACATCTTTGAAATTAGTATGATTTAAGTGAGCAATGTTGACATGTTCGAAAGTGTTCTATGTACAATCAGGGAATTTGTAGGTGTGTGAAAACCTATAGTTGGTTATTCGTATGAGACGGAGTTTGTCTCCTAGCATGGAACAAGGTAATTTTTCTGTAAGTGGGACACCGAGAAATTGCGAAACTGTACGTTTTACTAGTTTCTATCCTAGTTAAAGTATATAACCACAAATCTATAAATGTTGAAATGGACTATTTATTTATAAGTAAAAAGTTGCGACTTACAGTTTATTTCGAATTTCCGTTTATTAATACGTAATACGTATGGTTTCAGGATAATGGTGTGCATGTTCTGCGACGACCCGTACTCCCCGGAGCGTGTACTGGGCCCACTGCTGGGACACCGCGCCTGCTTCCTCACCGGCGATCGCTCCATCGTTATTGAGACCTTCCTCGGCGACTCCAAGAGGAAAGTTGAGGTCAGTTTATAATGGTCCTATTTACTCTGAACTTTTGTAACAGTGTAGAGATTTTTAGAAAACTAGCTGCTTCCCGCGACTTCGACCGTGTGAAATCAAAAAATGTAGCCTATGTTACTCACAGATAGGTTACCTTTCTAACGGTGAAAGTTTTTTTTTAATCAGCCCAGTATTTTTGCGTTATTTCAATACAAATCATTCCTCTTCATAATATTAGTATCGACTAGCATTCGTGCAGGACACTATCGGTGTAGAATAAAAAAAAAATTAAGTAGCCATTGTCTTCTTCCAGACTATATATCTATGCCAAATATCATCGTGATTCGTTCAGCAGTTTAGGCTACAGACTGCAAGTAACATCCATCCAGCTAAACTTTCCCATGTAAATGTGTTTCAGGTGATAATATCAAGCTTCCACGGCGCGAGTCAATTCCGAGAGGAGCTGATACATGGCTTCATATTGATATACTCTGCTAAAAGGAAAGCCAGCTTGGCTACTCTCAAGTTAGTATTTAGCTTTTTTTTATATATTACATACTTGCTGTTGCTCGCGACTTCGCGTTGAATTCGAAAAATAATGAAAATATAGCTTATGTGAGTCACAGATATTTTTTTTTATATCGGCCCAGTAGTTTTTGAGTTATTTCAATACATACAAAAATCTAAAAATTTACCTTTCTAATGGTAAAAGATTTTTTAAATCGGCCCAGTAGGTTTTACGTTAATCAAATACATATAAAAATACAAATCTTTCTTCTTTATAATATAGGTATCTAGAAAAGATTTTGTCAATGATCAAAAGGTTAACGTTTTTAGATATTTCTAAAATTTATAATCAATCAAAAAGCATCGAAAACATTATTTTTCTCACTTTCACATGTATTTTATTACATTTCAGTGCGTTTTCTATGAACATCCCCAACCTGCCGATACAAATGGTAGCGGTGACGGACGGCGGCGGCTCCGCGGCGACTGCCTTCTTCGGCACCGACCTCGGACATGCTCTCATCACGGAGGGCAATGCCACCGCTGACCGGCTTGGTGCACACTTTACCACCTATACCTCCAGCGCGGAGAACAAATGTAATATACTCTACTTTACCCTATCAAATCATACTAATATTATAAATACGAAAGTTTAGATGTATGGATGTTTGTTAGAGTTTGCAGCCTTAACAGCTGAACGGATCTAGATGTTGTAATGAATTTTGTACAGATGTAGAGGATAGTCTGGAAAACACAGGCTACTCACTTTTTGTTAATGTTGGCATCTTGTAGTTTTTGTCCCTTACACACATGAAGGTTTTTTCCTATTTATTTACCCCCTAAATTAAATTGCGTGAAAATAGCTAAAGCGAATAAATACGACACGTAAGTAGGGTATTTTATTAAAGGAAGATTTATCCAAGAACTAGCTGTTGCCCTCAACTTTGTCTGCGTAAAATTAAAACAAAAAAAAAACAAAAGTTAGTAGTCTATGTTTTCTTCCAGACTATCCTCTACATCTATACCAAATTTTATCAAAATTCGTTTACCCGTTTTGGCTACAAACTCTATCAAACATCCCTCCATCCATCTAAACTTTCGCATTTATAATATTAGTAAGATATGCTGCGATTGCTGACATCCTACGCCACGAAGTAGTGTGTGTTTACGCTTTATTTTATTAGTATAGATTTGTATGAAATGAAGGATGTATTGTATGTTTCCAGCGGCGTTCTACACGCCGTTCTTCAAGGAGGTGTGGGAGCGCAAGGGCGAGATAGAGCGCGCGTTCCGCCTGGAGCAGCCGCACAACCTGCCCGACGTGGCCGCCGCGCGCCCCGCGCCGCCGCCGCGCCTGCACTCGCACTCCAATCACAAGTAAATACACAAAGGCAGGCCACTACACCGGACTGGCAGATCTGCCGGAAAAGCTGTACAATTTATATGAAGCTATTCACATTATCCCGGGTCCGGCATTTTACCGAACGTTTTGTCACTACGAATTGCCGGTAGAACAACCTGGCCCGGAGTCTCCCTGACCTCCCGTCTCCCACTCATTCGGCTCGCATTTTCTGATAAAAGTAGACGTTTATCATGGATATTCAAGCAGAAACTTTAATTACGCTTGTCCAATTCAACTGAGGTAAGTACTTGACTGTCTGAATTTCTTCCGGGATCCGATGTAATGTGAACACTGTCCGGTGTCCTGTTTTCGGCAGATCTGCGGTCCGGCGTAGTGGGAACGCTGCCATATGATAACTTTTCTTTAAAACTAAAGTCATAGTCATACTATAATCAACTTGCCCGTATCCCTTACGGAGGATCGGCACATGTGCTGCTCTTCCATAACAGTTTTTTTTTATCAGTTTCGGTTGAACACTAATTTACACAAAATTTTTCGTTTTTCAGGATGGAACACAAATTAACCAACTCCCTGGACCTGCTGATCGGGCCGGACTCGCGCGCTGACATCGACTCTGAGTACAGCGATACTTTGAACAACTCCAAGAATAGAGGATTCCTTAAAGGTAAATAAATAGTATAACTATTTCTACATAAGCAAATGTTATACCTTAGCCGCAAAGACATAAGAAATGTATAGACGAGGCGTAGTGAACAAATTTTTTCACTGGTTCTTTCTCTGAAAGGTACTATATCAGTTGTCAAGTTTGGTACCATCTCGTGTCTTTGTATTGACATGTGATAAAACATTTTGAAATACATCAATAAGCTCCATCTTTTGTTATAAAATCAATGAAAAAGTGTAGCAAGATTACACTATAAAACGAAATACAATTAAATGTATGTTTTGAAGCTAGCAGCAGATAGCGTTAGTGATGATTATGTGAAAAATGTCTAAAGTGTAGTGTTCACTTTGCCTCCTCTAATTATTTTTAAATCTCTTGCTTAGCCGGTTTGTTGACATGACCCGTTACTTATTTAGACAAAATCTCAATAAGTTTATTGAATGAAATGTATTTAAAAATGATTCAATAACATTTACAATAATGTCGCATAAATGTTACAAATCTAAAAAGATCAAGATTACTTGCTTTCATTTTGTTATCGTTTAACTTAGAGTATTTTGTGACAGGATTCAGCGTGTACCCGCCCCCGAGCACACCGCCCGAGCCCGCGCCGCCTGACCACAGGATGCACGCGGATCTGTCTCGTAAGTGTAGTGTGTTACAACTTCTAATTGAATGGCAATGCTGTTTTTTATATACCAATATGATCGATGTGCTTAGAAAAATGTTGATTGTTATAGCTTATGTGTCATTTCAAGAAGTAAATGCAAATTTTGCGTGGAATATTAATTCTGATATTGTAAACAAGAAAACAGTAGCATAATACTTTTTTTAAACTTTGAGACATTATTTTACATAGTCTCAGACTTCTTTATTATTATATAACATTGTTATACATATATGTGATTAAATTACTTTCATTTTACTTACTTTGTTTAAAAATCTACAATGGTAATTTACAAACGCAGCGGATCTGAACTGCTCGGAGGAGTCGCTGAGCACGCACGAGTCAGGTGACTGCACAAGCGAGTATCTTACTGACACCATCTTGTACACTTGTCTTGTCTAGTCCTGTACGATACAATGGCAATGGTTTTTAGAGAAATTTTACATTTTATAACCAAAAAAAAACCTCTATTTGTAAAGTTATAAATAGACCGTGTTTTCACTGATGATTCGGTCAAAGGAATTTGAAATACAAATATTTATCCTTATCAAAACTGTGAGGATATTGCATTAGTGGAATAAGGGTCTAAATATATAAAAAAATGTTAGAGAAGAGTCTGTACCCTGTTTATAATTAAAAATATAAAATTTCTCTAGTAAGGATTATTTTTTGTATTATGTAGGGAATGCGTTTTTCGTTTTTTTTTTTTAAATTATTTCTGCATGAATTAAGTAGGATAGTTATTTTATGTTATATTTCAATTTATAAGTTTTATGTTATTAAGGAATTTTATGTTTCATTTGTAGTTTATAGTGTTACTGTTGTATTGGAATGCGAAGTTGTATAATTTTAATTATTTTTAAGTTATTATATTTGTTATTTGGTAGTGTTTATAATTTAATTTTATTGTGTACAAATATTTCAAAATAGATTTGTTCCGCACTACATTTTATTGCAAGTGTGTGCATGAAATAGGATCAAAATTAGCAATAAATAAGTATACTATTGTTTTAAGTAAAATATGACAATTATTAGTTACAAGTCTTAATGACCTTGAATGACCTTGAAATTGCCTTAGTAAAAATTAAACAACTAAATATAGCAGTTTAGACTTCAAATATCGGTATAAAAGAGCATGTGAAGTTGGGATTGATGGTTAAACATCTGAAAACGTAGTTTGGTGTTCAATATAAGTATGTAAGGTGGTGTAAAGTCGGGATACATTGCCAGTATGTGCGCAGACGGCGGCGCGTGGCAGCCGGCGGGCTACGGGCACCGCGCGTTCACTACGGGCCGCACGCGCCCGCAGCCCCCGCCGCAGCGGCCCCGCCACTCGCAGACACTCAAGGTATGTTAAATCTATATAATTAGAATTATATGAATGTGTATATGCACTTCCAAGACTATGTTCTACATCTGTGCTGAATTTCATAAAGATTTTGTAAGCCGTTTTAAAGATAAGGAGTAACAAACATCCATCCGGGTATTTATAATGTTAGTATGCTTAAATTTATAAGCAATCAAAATTCACTTTATTTAGATATTTACAACAATCATCATCATCATCATCTCCCCTGCCTTATCCTACTCCCGTAGGGTCGTCGCACCGGGTTTTCGTCCTCCAAATAACTCTATCATCCGTCATCTCAGTCATCACTCCCATCTTGATCATGTCACCTTTCACGCAATCCATCTCTTTATAGGTCTACCGCTACCGGTGTACCTCTCCACATTCAGATATTTACAACATTATTGATATAAAATCTAATCACTCTATCTTGTCTTTTACACTTCCGGCGCTTTTCTAATATTTTCTTATCTATATTTCTTCTACGACAAAAGACGAAAGCCTCAGTAGTCAATATGCCACCGCATTGCATTGAACAAGTATTCATTTTATGTTAAGTAGTAGTAGTAAGTTTAAGTAAATAACCTTGAATTTTTAGATTTTTGTATGACTAAAATTGACTATGTCTTAACTCGGTCATTAAAGTTTTGTTTTTAACGTTCCAGCAACCCGGTAAACTGGACATGAACAACTACACGATGGTGAGCGATGCGTTGCAGCACATCACTATTGGGCCCCCGCACTCCCGCGAAAGAAAGGTACGCCCCATGTCTTACTACCCTTATATCCTAATTGTTAAGTTATCTAGTACTCATAAATTCATTTTCTAATACAACGTAATTGAGATAATAATTCCTTTTGTTGAAGAAATTTGTTTTATAAAAGTATTATTTCTCAATTATGTTTGTCAAATCATCTTCAATGACTACTAGTGATTTCTTTTCTTTCGTAAATACTTTCTCGATAATGTCAGGCAATATAATAGTAATAGTAATTGGATGTGTCTCTGTTTCTATCAATTTCTACGAGTTATGATATTATAAATATGAAATACCGTAATTGCAATACATTATTGCCTGTTATTATACAAATTCATGCACATAGTCCTGCGAGCCGGACTCGGTGTTATCAGACATAATTAATTCTTAAGAAACCGTTAGTTTTATTCCAAATTACAAACCTAAATGGGTTTATGTTCAATGATGTTTATATTGGTCCTTTGAGTCGGATTTCAACAAACCTAGTTTTCGGTCCCAATTCGAGGGGTCGTACCTGTTGGTATATATCGGTACGTAATGCGGTACTGGTACGGGTTCGGGTACGGGTACATGGTCCCTCGAGTCGGATAGTATGAGTTGTGTGGGTCAGACGGGGCGCGGCTGGGCGGGCGCGGGCGCGGCGCAGCACCACCCCTCCGGCGTCAGCTCCGAGACCGAGCTCGACGCGCAGTACGCGCAGGTACAAGGGCACGCGGATATGCATCTTGTCACGCTTACATATAGTTCATTTTTGCATGACTTTTGTGTTATCGGCTTTACCAAGGATTTAGATCTACCAACTTTGTAGTTATGACTACAATGGAATAATTTTGAACAGTATTGATGTTTTTGTATGAAATCTCCTGTAATTTTGGCTGAATTTTTGACTTTAGTAAATGCACGGTTATTTTAAATGGCAACTTTTGATTGATTTCTTTTATTTTTTTTTTATATAACTTCAACAATATTTTGAGTTCTAAACTGTAGATTATTTTTTTTAATTTATAACCTATTTATCTAGTTAAATATTAAAGCTTATTTATTAGAGCTTTGAATATCGGCTTCAAAAGTTGTTTGTTTTGAGTGTTTATTGTTAATTATATTATGTATACTATATAATATGTTATGTTTTTTCCAGATCAAGGAGACGAATGAGTACATGGAGGCGCCCTCTATGACGAGACTGAGAAGACATAGGAGACACGATAAGACTCCTTTACATCAACCATGTAAGTTTTAAAATACCATACATATATTTTTAAACGTTTGCGAAAAATGGTGAACTTCACAATTTTATTGTCGTGTAAAATGCAGAAAATTATAAATTGATATTTTTTACAAGTTAAGTGACTTCTCTGGAGACTATCATTACCAAAAGTTTTGTAATATCCATATTACATGAATTAATTTTTCTGTAAAATTTATTTTGTAACTATTATTTTTTCTTTGTTTCTAAATAGTTTTAATTTTTATAAATAAAAGAAGTATGGTTACACGATCGTAACTGATATTGATTTTGTCATGCGACAAGACGCATATTCGCAAACAATGCCATATTCCTGCGACGTATTTCGGTTTAGTTTACTCAGCAGTAAATTGTTACTTTTTTATAACCGCCACATATTCCATTCTCGTTTCGATAATTATTATTGTCGATTCTAACTCTGTATTGTTATCTCTGTTTGTATGAGAGTGAAAGAGATGACTATATATCCGTCAATTATTTATTGAAAATTTTACAAAATACATACATACATGCACAATAATGATTAAATATGTGTGTGACAGCGTTCTCGGAGACGGATAGTTCTGGGTCGAGTGAGGCGTCGGGAGGCGCGGCGCGGGCGCACGCTCGCCGGCGACACAACGCGCACCACGCTCCGAGACATTACAAGAAAAGGTACCTATATAATTAATATCTCTTATACTTCAATTCTATAAACATCCATCCATCCATCCATCTTGCGACAGCCTGAAACTATATGAAAGTAATAATTTTTTTCTTTTTTCTCCACTGATAAAGAGTAATGTTTTCAATTATGACAATCCAAAGCTGAAATGTCTGAATCGATTTTCGCGAATAAGATATTATGGGGTATATATTCAAACAAAATAACTACAATAAAGGTGAGAATTGAAACTCGCCATATTTTTCCTGTTCTAATATTTCTTTCGGCGTTTTTCAGTCGTTTCTTTTTTTTTTGTGATTTAAGATATTTATTTTCTCTTAAAAATATATAATTCACTTGACAAGAGACATTTTTTTTATTCTAGCATTTACATTTTACACCAGTAATTTATAATCATATACATTAAGATTTTTTTTTTACCTTTTTTAAAGCGCGATTGTTCCGTTTATACCATATGGGTGTGTTATAATTAAATAAGGTTTTATTTATGTTTTTTTACTTAAAAGACATGTTTTATGTGACAGATCTCTAGGCAACTTAGTGGCGGTGCAAAGCCCACGTGTGCCGAAGCTCGGCATGTTTGTAGGTCCGCCGGAGCTGCCCAGCGGATACCGCGCTAGGACACAAGAGGATAAAGGTATCTTCTTCATATTACTTGTACTATTAACATTACCAGTATCATTGGAATTCATTACGGTTATATACTAGTTGTCTCCCGCATATCCGTCCGTGTGAGAGTAATAAAAGTTGCCATATTTTCTGCCAGACTATGGTCTTCATCTATGCCTAATTTTCTCAATATCCGTACATCCGTTTAGATAGTAAACAAACTTCAAATCTATTTAAATCTATTCAAACTTTTAATGCTTAATTCAAAAAGACGGCTGTTATTGGTTCAAAATTTAAGTAAGCATGGCAACTTGGACTATTTCATGGTATTGGTATTGGTTTTGTATTTGTCTCTTTCTTACAGAGCAATTTATTCCAATTGATTCACGCCTAAGCAATAGTTTGAAAATAGTCTAAAGCGTGTCGCAAGTTTTTATGATAAGCGAATTATTAAAAAATACGCTGCTATTTCCGATTTCTATTCTAATATTGTATAGAGGAATAATTTACATTTTTGTATGTATTAAAATAATTCAAAAAGAACTAAGGCGATTTCAAAAATTGTTTTACCATTAGAAAGCTACGTTATATTATAGCTGAGTAACATAGGCTATATTTTCACATAGACGAAGTCGCGAGCAACGGCTAGTCTTACTTAAGAAAGAAATATGTTTACGCTTTATTACATTAATTAGAAATCTTTGTATTTCAGCTGCTGCAAGTGATTCCAGTGACGGCAGTTCTGAGGGTGAGACGCGCCGGCCGCGTCCCCTGCCTCCGCCTCCGCACCACGAACCTACGCATAAGGTACACTAAAACACACCCTTAGTGTACATTTAACAAATACACTTTAGGAAATATTGCGGGATAGAAATAGGCGCGGAATTTTTAAAAAAAGTAGCTGAAATAGTAGTATGTTCTTGCAAAATATTATCAAGATCTGTTTACCTGTTATACCTTTTAACAAAAATCTATACAAATCATGTTTATAATATTGTAAATAATATCATTTGATATAAACTTAATAGATGCACTCTGATTTTGGTTTCATGCAACAGGATCGTATGCCTTATGAGGTCAGTATTAAATAAATGTACTACATAATTTAAATATTGGTGGTTATGGTGTCGCTGGTGGAGAGCTGGTGACGGTGCAGATTCAAATAATGCGACCGTTATTCTTCAAACCAATTTATTTTACACCAAACAAACTAAGTCCACAACACAATAGAAATAAAAGAAGAAGAGGAGTACAACACGTTACAAGTAGAAATTCAAAAGCGACTAGTAATTTACCCGCGCGCGCCGCTCGGTCAATGACCCCGGTCAGCTGTGCAGTCGCGAATAAGAATGCACCAATGACAGGTCACGAAATACAACGTTGCACTATATTTCGACCACTCGTCGTGCACCGTGTTTATACGTGTGAGCGAATGTATGTGTGCTGTGTATGAATGTTAAGTGTAACTGTGGAGTGTTTTGGCAAAATGTATAAGGTTCCCTGCATATTAAATTATTAATGTAAATATAAGTAGGAAAAAGAAAGGTCATTAAAATGTTATTAGTTCAGCGATAGCATTAAAATGTGACTATATTTTACTAGGTCGTGCCGAATAAAAAATATATTAGGTAGCCTACGTGTTCTAGAAATCGAAATTTATTCATCCGTTTAGGTTACACCCTAAGTAATATCCATCCATATAATCTTTCACATTTATAAAATTAGTAATATATTATTTTATGTCTATTCCAGTTGTTATCTGGCGAGTACCCGTCCTCTGCGCAAGATAACTCGTCCTCCAGCGCCGCCGACTCGCGCCGACGACCGCAGCCCTTCAGCAAACACGATCGCAGACATAAGGTACAGTCGCGGAAGTCCGCGGTGTTGGAAGTGGACTTCAGGAACTTAATTGAAACAATTTTCCGCCTCGTCCTACATATTTTTATTTATTTATTCAAAGTATATTAAATATCTTCTTACTACTTCTGACTACTTAAGGTTCGTAAACTTTCGTTTTTGAGAACCCTGCACATTCTCCCTGGGTGGTTTACATTTTTTTACTAATTATATTTTTTATTAATAAGTATTTAGATAGCAGTGAATGCAAACATACTAGCCGTGTACTACCGATTTTTTTTTGTAGAGATACATTTATAAGCAGTGTTATATTGGCTTTTGTTCCGCGTATCGTTTTAAAATGTTCAAACGATTGTAGCTTGTAAGGTCGAACACTGCCAGTATCTTCGATAATACGTTAATGTATCATAAAACCTTTATTTCATTAAAAATATGACATTTTAATATATTTTCAATGTACAGGAATTCTCTAAAAGTAAAGACAAGAAGAATTCGTCGCAAATAGCAAATGCACCATCAATACAGAACTGGGGTCCACAGGTATTTTAAATTTAATAAAAATAATTGTTCATCTTTCTTTACGTATCGTTATCGTAACGTTACCTAACAGCTTTATTTTGTTGGATGTAAATAACACTTTTAATATCATCATCATCATCACCAGCTCACTATACGTCCCCACCGAGGGGCTCGGAGCCTACCCTAAGTTAGGGTGACTAGGCCATAGTCAACCACGCTGGCCCAATGCGGGTTGGTTGACTTCACACATATCTTTGAATTTCTTCGCCGATATGTGCAGTTTGCATCACGATGTTTTCCTTCACCGTAAGAACGTCGGGTAAATTATGTACATATGAAAATTCGAAAAATCGAAAATCATATTGGTACATGGCGGGATTCGAACCCAAGACCTGTAGATTACAAGTCAAGTGCTTAAACCACTGAGCCACCGACGTTCTTAATATAAGATCCTATTATATTCAGTAAGCTTATAATTAAACCGAACTTATGGTCTTGCTCGCTTGAAAATCGAAACCGAAAATTCGGTACTTCAATACCAGTTTGAATGTAATTCTCTGTAATCATTATATTCACTATGTGACACTTTGTCATCTATACATTTCTTAAACATTGTCCATACATTACTCCAGGGTCTGCACGGCGTGCCTCTATTCGTGGAGAAGTGCGTGGAGTTCATAGAGCGGGAGGGGCTGGCCTCTGAGGGCCTGTACCGCGTGCCTGGGAATAGGGCACACGTAGATATGCTGTTTACCAAGTTTTATGAAGGTTGGTTCAGTAAATAACATCGCGAAATCTATTTAACTAAATTATATCTGTCCTTATCGCACTAATAGACGTCGTTGCATTAAAAATGTAATAAATAGCTTTCGCCTGCGACTCCGTTCGCGTGGTATTAAAAAAAACTAAACTAAGTAGCATATGTGTTCTTCCAGACTATATTCTACATGTATGCCAAATTTGATTGAGATCCGTTCAGCAGTTTAGGCTACAAACTCTAACAAACATCCATCCGTCCATCTAAACTTTCACATTTATAATATTAGTATGATCAGCTGTTCCCATGCGCCTTCATCCGCACTCCCTTCTAGCTTAATAGTAATAATAACTCTAAGATTAATAGTCTGACAATATGTAGGCTAAAAAAAAGTGATTCTAAAATATGCTTTGAATACCGATATCTTTCAAAACTAGTGTGTGTTTACGCTTTGTTATATTAGATAACAATAATTTATGATATAAAAATCCTTCTTTTTTTTACAGATCCCAACATAGATCTAGAAGCGCTAGACATCCCAGTGAACGCGGTGGCGACCGCGCTCAAGGATTTCTTCTCCAAGAAACTGCCGCCTTTACTGGATGAGACCAGCATGTCGCAGTTAGAAGATATTGCTGGTATATTGTTACTTCTTAATATTGGAACTTCTATCGTATCTATGTAATTTTTTTCTTGCGACTGTTATCTCTAATTTACTGTAAGTACAGTTCGTTATTTTATCTGAAATACACATGTAAAATACAAGGTGGTAAGAACTTCAAAGAATTTAGATGGTTAGTTGGTTATTTACACAATGTAAATTTTGTTACGGTAGACGAGCAAGCCGTTTTAATGATGTTAAATGTTCGTTATTATCCATAGTTAAAAAGCGCTTTTATACTAGATGTTGTATTGTGGCGCCATTTAAAAATAAAGTTTTCATGGGCGTTGCCTTAGGGGAGGTAGAAAGTGGCATCTGCTCCCTCCCCTATTAGACATGTCCTAGATAATCTTCCGGTGACGCCTGTTTCTAATATGTGATGTATGTTACAGCGATGCGCGGCTGCATAGCTGGCGGTGTGGAGCTGAAGGACCGCAGCTGGCGGCTGCTGGCGCTGCGCTCGCTGCTCAACA
>NW_013525035.1:2042720-2050118 GCF_000836215.1 Papilio polytes | reverse complement strand
GACACGCCTCCGCCACACCCGTCCTTGCGACACGCCTCCGCCACACCCGTCCTTGCGACACGCCCCCTCTACACGCCCCCACGATTATAGTGACATGTGTGTCTCTTAAAAGAAAATGATGACCTAACCATCATTGTTACATCTCAGAGCATCAAAGTTAGATAGAATATTCTAGAACGATTGTTAAGTACCTTACAAATGATAGGACGAAAATTTATCTTGTGTTTGAGTGAGACCACCCCCTTTTAAATTAATGTCTCGCCTGTCTTAGGCTATTTTTCCTTGATATAACTGATAATGAACCATTAGATAAAGTGCAGTGTATTTACTCTTCTTTGGTACAGGGTGGCGGACAATTCGAAGCTGAACTCTATGGACAGCAAGAACCTGGCGATCTGCTGGTGGCCGACGCTGCTGCCGGTGCAGTTCTCCGACATGGGCCGCTTCGAGATGACGCGCCCCTACCTCGAGGACATCGTGCAGACCATGATCGACCAACACCCCTTCCTCTTCAGGGGGCAGGAGGCTTTTGTTATGGTGTGAGGAACGTGTGTGAGTATTATTTCATCTGCACACTAGCTGCAGTAATTACTATAGCAGCGTTCCAAAAGTCATTCATTGTAAAAATTACTAGAGTTGACAATTCATCGTCTATCTCTTTCTATCGTGTGTACTTGTCATGTCTCGTTCTCCCTCCCAAATAAAAAACATTATTTTAGTTAATACAAATCATTCGCGCAGTAGCGATATGACCGCTTCACTTGTAGACATCTATTATTTTAAATTATATAATTAAACAAGGTGGGGGATGTATAGAAAAAATATTATTTCTCCTTTCGATACGTCTTCTTCTCTGTCAAATCCAATTCAACTTTCTATCCATTATAGAAGGATGTGAAGGTTAAAAAATTATTGTATTCGAAATAAGTAGGACAATAAATTAATTGGTGTTCTATTACTTTCAGGAACCCACAATGCATGTTGCATTCGTGATGGACGACGTGTGACGTCAGCGGGGCCGTGTGACGTCACCGCGGGCTCGCGGCGGCTCGTGACGTGTCGGAACTTTTAGTGGCGAAGTGCGGCTAGTGCGTAAGTTTGCCTCGCGGCGCCACTGTCGCGCGACTGGCCTGTCAACGTGACAGTGACAGTGGCAGTGACATTGACAGTTGGCGACAGCCGCGCACTCTTAAGTTGCTGTGGTTTTAAGTATGGAAAGTCGTTCCAGTGATTGAAATGCGGTTTATTTTATACAAGTGTTGTCATATCATATCGCGCTTAGACTCTTACGAGTTGCTTGCATTTTGATGTCTAGACGCTTTTTATAAATGAATTTCGACTTGTGTGAGCTAAGGACGCCGTTTTGTAACGTACGTTTGGTATAGTTTTAAGATTGAAATTCGAGCACAAAACGTATTTAATGAGAAATCTTAATTAAGTAATACCGAATAATATAATCTAAGCAATTATATTTGTATAATCGATTTATGGCAACACCATTTACGAGCACATTCCGTTCACTCGAAAGTAATTATTGATGTATTTGTTAATATTAATTAACATAGTGATATGTGTAACGTTCTATGTATGTGCAAAATATCATATAAGAGCTTTTATTTATTGTTTAAAATATTTTATTTATATTGCTTGATATTAATCGAAGCTTGGTATTGTGTTGTGTTTTGTATTTTGTATGATAAATAGTGGATACGGTCGTTTCGGCGAAACGACAATATATATATACTCCCATTTGATATTTTAGATCGTATATAATCTGTAAGAGCTCTATTTGAGCGATCAGGGCTTGTCTCACCACGGGCTGATAAAGGCTCAGATAGCTTAAAAATGACAAATTTTACACGTTGGATTGTTATCAGACAATTTACAATTTGGTGGGACAGGCCCTAAAAGTGGTATACCATTGTTCTAAATCATCCAAGATTTGAGCGATTTTTTGTACATGTTTGTTCAAATGTTGGTAATAGTTGGTGAACGACATTTAGAATACAGCACAGTCTTGCCACAGACTAAAAATGCCAGTCTAGTGTGTACACAGACTATAATGACAACCTAGACCGATAAGGATATAAAACCCGGTGAGCATAAAAACTAAATTATAACAATTCACTGCCCCCTGTTAATTTCAAAAGATCCTTTTCATACTGTAACTGTTGTATTATCTCTATGCCCTTTTTACATATTTTCTGACGAAACCAACCAATAGCACCTTACTGGGCTAGAAATCCTGGATTAAATATAGTTAACGTGTACACAGATTATAATGCCAGTCTAGGTTGTACACAAACTATAATGCCAATCTAGCTAGTGTGTACTCAGATTATAATGCCAGTCTATGTTGTACACGGACTGTAATGCCATTTTAGCCCGTGTGTACAGATTATAATACCAGTATATGTAACATTAAAAATGCCAGTCTAACTAGTGTGTATCTGTCAGATAAATCGCTAGATAGTGAATGTTAATGCATAATTGAGTGATATTGAGAGGAGTCATTTGGTATGCAGTGTGATATTTATTGCCATTTTTATTATTTTTTTTTAAATTTATATCATGAAAAAATAATTTAGCTTTTATATAATAAGATGTACGTTTTTACTTTATTGATATAATATATGCTTTTATTCGATACTTATCAAAAGATCTAATTTATATGTGAATATATATTTTTAGATTTATTTATATTTTTATTCTTTATTTTGATTCATATTTTATTTTCGATATTTTTGATATATTATTTACATTATAGGACTTTATAAGATTTGAAACTTCCATTTATTGTTAAATTTTAATTGACCATTCTCGTATTCCTAAAGAATTCTTTCTTTTTTATATTTTTATCTTTGTCACTTATATAGCTCCTTTTACAAATATTTCATTTTTAAAAAATAAATGATAGATATGATGGTTTATGGCGTGTCCCACCACTGGCTGATAGAGGCTCAGCTTGTAACAAAATCCGATATTTCTATCACATATTTTGCATGTTGGATTGTTATCAGACTAATTACAATTTGGTGGGACAGGCCCTAAATATATTTTATTAACTACTTTTTTAATAAGTTTCTTAATTTTACGTAAACTTTGTGTTTTTTTTTGTTCAATTACGGATTCTCAGAAGTATGACATTGTATCTCATCACAATATAATAGGGTTTATTTCTACATATCATAGATTTATTATTATTTTTTGTATATTTTTGTACAATGTATTTTATGCATTTAATTTATCTGGCAGCTTATTTGTGAACTTTTTTTTTTACACTTTTTATATCGTATTTTATAAAGAGTTGATATTTTTTAATTAATTTTTTTCGCACACTAATGTCGATGGGTTTTCGCTTATTTTAATGTAAGAGTTAGGTCTATGGACAGATTTCGTATAAGATCGGTTTTGTGCAGAATGGCCTATAGGAAAACCCGTGCACGATAACATAACACTGGTTCTAATGACGTATCCTGTAAGTCTTGTATTACATATTACTTTCCTTCGTATTATTTGGGAAAAAAGAGCACTAATGTTTGTATATTGCCATTTTACAGTATAGTGACGTCATCCCAATGTCTTATGTTATTGCGTACGAGTTGTAAGTGTTTTTCATATAGACTGATATTAATGTTATTTTCGTTTCGTGAAATATTTTTTTCTTCTCTTTTAAATATTTTCCTCGATAATTACATATCCATACAACACAATGTCTATAAAAATGTCTGCTTTTTAAATTGTGTTTAATCTGTAAGTTTGTGTATATTGCGGTAGGAAGTGCAATAAACCGCAGTTTTTGGTATAATCTATGTATTGGATGGCTTGGATAGTTTGATGGATAGACGTAAGATGTGAAATCGATGTATTAAGTATTATATTTAATGTACTAGATGTTTCCATTAAGCGTAGTTAAGGTAATGTAAGTTTTTATCAATATTTGTCATATAGTCCGTCTCTTTCACACTCGCTCGTTAGATTGCGTGTGAAAGAGATAGACGATCATGTCCAACAGGGGAACGTAGGGGGATTTTTTATATTTTACTATGAATCGAAAAAGACATAGAACTTGCCTGTTTCTTGTTTCCCTCTCCCTAGTCTTTCGCTTTTTGTAGATCTCACAAAAAAGTTTTTTTGTTCAATTTTTCACGATTTACCCCTGATGATTTTTTAAATGCAATTTCTATATAAATAATTGATGTAAATATTGTACATTCATTCGTTTATTTTAATGTAATTTATTTATTTGAGATTATTTTTTATATGAAAGAGTTTTTAAAAGCCATATCTTTGTTACTCTATGCAATATTTTTTTATTGTTTTTTTTTTCTATTCGCACAATTATCTTCCCCTTTTATTTTGTTATTTGAGTTTAGTGCCATTATGTTTGGTTGTAGATAATTTTTTGTGAGTCCTATTTAATTTTTGTGGCCTGTTTTTTTTTGTAGGTTGTCAAATTTTTCTAATGTAGAGTCAATGTACGCTTAGCTCACTGAATTCTAATCATTTGCCTTTGTAATATATTTATATAACCTTCGAAGAAATTCAGAAATAGATAAAAATGAATTACAGTCAGCTGTTAAATAACATTGACATAGCGTTAGAATATTGTATCTTGTCTTGTCAGAAATATACACGTATTCTTGAGAATTCCACAATGTATACATGCTATTGAAATACGTGAATACATATTTTTGAAACTTAAAATTTATACAGTTTTCTGGGGTGTTTTAAATGTATATTGGTGCAGCTGACTGTACTTTTTTTGCATTTATAATATAAAATAACTGAAGATTTGCTTATGCCTACAGTTTGCTAAACTTAATTATAAATGTCATGGGTAAGTTTCTGATATACCCGTACAGTTAACCAAGAATATAAAAATACCGGTTTCAGAATGGTACAATAGATTTCTTTATTACGTTTTTTATAATACAAGGTGGCAAACGAGTAAAATCCATAAATGGCCACTTGAATCTACCGAAATGGAAAGCGACCGCTGCACATAAACATCCGCAAATGCAGATGCGTTACGTACCCTTGACGGAGCAGGAGACACACATAAAGAGGATATTTCCCCTTCTTATGCGTCTCCTACACCGTCAAATCCACTTTTCCTTCCCATCCTTTCCTCTTAAGAAAAAGGTGGAAAGGGAAAGGGACTAAAATTCGGCCTCCGGCACCACACTCATCAGACGAAACACGGAATTGCTTCCACTTCACGCCTGTTTTCTGTGTGGTCGTGGTATTACACCGGGCGAGCCGGCCCATTTTTGCGAAGATGTTAAAGCGGGCACTATCACTGTTAATGTATGCAAAGACATTAGTTCCATAATGTTTCTGCAATTTGTTAATTTTTATATTACTGGTAATGTTAACGTTTTTTTTATTTAAAATGAGGCAATTGGTTAGGATCAGTGGGTAAATAAATTTTGCTTTGTGCGTCTTAACTGTAAAACACAGTTCAAAAGAATGTGTCATACCTATTTTATAATAAATAACCATCTATGTATTTATCTAGTGTTTTATTTTACACGCCCTTCCTTTGTACTCCACCACCACTGGTCTACTCAGATAGCTTAAAAATGACGTCAGATAAAGTAACAATTCCGATGTTTTCATCATATTTTACACGGTGAATTGTTAAACAATTTGCAATTTGGTGGAACAGGCCCATAGAATTTAAATGATCACTAATTTTGTATTTAAATTTATTGATTTATAAACACAAATTTTAAATTTATGCGATAAAAGAGCGGTCAGTGGTACAAAGCATAAAGGCCCTGTTAATTGGTTATTTTTAAAAGGCAGTTTGTCTCTTTGCAAGAAACAAGGCAATTTTTCTGTAAGTGGAACACCGCGGATTTCCGCGATTGTACCTAGCTTAGGGGATTGTTTTAATGACATTTCTCTTTTTGACCCACTTCCCAATAGGAGCTACTGAATTCGACTATGTAATTTTTATATTAGAGCAGGTAAAAGGCGTATTTTGCAAATGAAACAAAAACAGAATCTTTTGTAATATAATTTGTGTACCGAACATGAGTATTTCTATGACACCACAGAACATTTAAAATATACACAAATTTAACTGAGTCGTCGCTGTCTACATTTTTATTGTTATCCCTTTCACTCTTATGGATAAAATAGAGATATTATGTTACAATAAATGTTACGGCAATGTTCAAGTTATGATAGAATGAACTACTCTGTAAAATTAAAAATGATGGATTACAAAGTGGCATCATGAAAAATAAAATTATGTAAATTTTACAAAAATGAATGAAAACGCTCGGATGAGTAAAGTAATTTGTTTTTATACATAAGGAGTAGTTCAAAAATATTTCTTTAACATTAAATTGAGGTTATTTTTAAAATATACTAGTTGCTAAATAAAAAAGATGACATCTTCAACATATTCTGCTACTTTTTATATATGTATTTTCATATGAACTCGGTAATAAAGACAAATGAGGTTGATAGTAAAACTCTACATAAAACTCACTTCACTAGCTATTGTCCCATAAATTAGATAGAGTCCACTGAATGTCCTTGCACCTGGTATGTAATCAACCACAAAACAGCTACGAATAGACAGATTCTGTATATGTTGTAACTTTTGAGGTTATAAACAGCTGTCACGGCCGCCATTTTTGTTCAATAAACAACTTTTCTTATCGCAGTCCCCTTAGAAAATGTTATAAGTTCACACAGTTGCTGCATTTGTAAACCTTTATTTTCACTTTATTCCTTGTGCACATTGAACAATCTAGGAACATACTCGACAGTTTTAAGTCATTTCTTGTTCTACCGTCGCGTGTCTAAACGCAGCCGGCGCCCCAGCAACCGCACCAGGGGATGGCGCCATCTTGCGGAGCGGCGGAAAGCTTGCGCGACTTGTGCGTGCACGCCGACCCCAGCGAGTTCATCGACGAACACACGCTGTTCGTCCTCTCGTGCTCCGAGTGCGACGTCGTCATCTCCTGCACAATTACATTTTTAAATAAATATTGCTTTATTATTTTTAGGAACAGATAATTTAGCTCTTAATCTCTAGCTATAGTTACTGTGACTAAGGTGGACCGTAAAAAAACAGATAAATACATAGACAATAAATACATGGACACTAGGTACTACGATTTCTACTTTTTAACTATTTTAACTGACGTGAAATATGACAGATGAGTATAGTTTGAAAAGAGGGTAGATTAGCAAGATAAAAAGAAAGTACACACTAAATTACTTTACAGTTTTAAGGAACCCAATTTGATCTTAATGTGCAGTCTTGTAGAGACTAATAACAGATACATGGAGGACAATGTCCTCAGCTTGTGGGCGCGATGGCGCGGTGTCGCGGAGGCACGGCGTGGGTACCTGGTAGCTGTCCCGCTTGTAGCG
>NW_013525035.1:2024922-2041854 GCF_000836215.1 Papilio polytes | reverse complement strand
CGGGGGCGCGAGCACGTGGCACGGAGATGACGTCACCGACTGGAAGTATCTAGGCATATCTGGCGCATCGTGAATAATTACGTCAACTGTCCGCTCGTGTCCATTGTCTTCCAGTTTGGGTCGCGTGTCGACATTGTTTAGCCGCTCCATGTTGTGCGAGGTCACGTCCTCGCTGTCCTGCCGGGGGGCGGCCTCTGTTGTCGCATCGTCCCGACACTCCTCACAGGTGCATGGAGATTCGACGCCGCTCTGGAATTTATAAGAAATAAATACCTCCTTTAGTAACAAAGTAATAAATCTTGTGCGCAAATCTCATTAAAAATGTCTATACTCTAGCACGACTATATACGTAACATCATCGGTTTTAAGAGTTAAACGCTTTGCAGTGTTTACCTACATTACAGTTAATGCCGGGCACGTGCAGATTGCAGATTCATTCATATTAATTGTTTACACTACAATTGACGGATCTTAAATAAATGAATACTTATAAGATACAATAGGGGTTTAATTTTGAAATGGAGTTGGGATTTAAGAATAATCGCATTAACACTCGTGTTTAATTATCACAGAAACAGGCCATATTTCTCACCGAACGTTTTCGAAATAAAAAGTTGGCGCGCGCATGTCATTTTAAAATTACGACTTAACGTCAGCCGCCAGATTTGTCACGGTTATGACGGCTGGAGTCAAGAAATGTTACAAGAGCGAGATAAATATTCGCCTGATATCATCACAATACCAAAGGAATTTTATTGTAAACTGTACAACGGATATTTGGCACCACGATATGATACATTTTTGAACGAATTTGATGTTTTCCGCATTGGAATCGCATTCCAAATTTAAATTACTGTCAAAAAATGTCACATGATTGTTATAAGATATTAAATTTCAAACACAATATAATCCAATGATTTACAACATGCATTATTACATGTACTTTCGTTTTAATATAATTTTAAAATCGCAAAAAACAACACCACTTTTAAAAATAATAAAACACCTTTTGAGCGTCGAAATCGTTTCGACGAACGCATGTTTTTTAATCACTTTTTCACAAGCTGCCAGTTCGTGGTCGTTCTGGACGCAACTGAGTTTATTTATAAGATTTTAACACTAGGTATATATTATTTTCATGCACACTTCTCAGCCGCCCTTGACTTATTTTCTCCAGTAACACTAAAATCATATGAGGACTTTTATACAAGTATAAAGCGCGGTTTTATATGAACTCTGGGATCTATAACTTCCTAATAGCGAAGCTATTTCTGTTAGGTTGATCTTGCGACGCAGAGGTACGATACGTCAGCCGGTGAACGCGAACTCGGCAAACTGTGTCTTTTTACGTGAGTTTAATTTTGTTCATGATGATTCAATACTAAAGATCTTTACTACTTTAGTTTATAAGAATTGCCAGCAATAATTAACAAACGATTTTAGAACGATTGGAGACAAATTAATTGATTTCAAAAGCCAAAAGACTTTCCGGAAACCCTAACAATCAATGATAATTCTTTTTGGAGTCGATCAAGAATTTTAAACGGTTACAATTATACATAAACATAGTCTCTTCTTGTTGGTCATACAGACTACATATTTATGCAAATATGTAGTCTATATGTCTATGTCTATGCACTGCAGTGGTAGAATCCTGACTCAGCTTTCTTTTGCGTAACTCTACAGCAATATCTACCTTGTTCCCCTCCTCTGCCTCCTCAGGCACGACGCTGAGGTCGTGGAAGGCGACAGCACGCGCAGAGTCCACACTGGCGCACTCCGGGCACGCGCTGCTCACCGACGCGCTGTCCTGCCAACACACAATGTGCTTTATTCACAAAACATACGGCACACTTTCGCATACTTGCGTTGCAGCCCCCCTAGATAAAAAAGTGACTTTCGATTAGTGATATCGCTTGTAGAATTAACAAAATGTATCAAAACGTATAGCATTGAACACGTGACAAGCACGTAACTTATCAAATGTCAGTTCCATACATTTTTGACTTTTCGAGCGACAGCGATAATCGAATGTTACTTTGTCGAAGTGGGATCATATTGTGACACTGTCGCCAAAGGAGAAGATAATCCTTTCTGCCATATTTACTTAAAAAGATGTAACTAACAATATTTACAAGACTGCACATTTTATGAAATAGTAATAAAACTAATGAGAAAATAAATTAAAAAGCATGCTCGTAAATATTTTCGTGGCCTGGCTTTTATACGTAGAGATGTCTTAGAATCACCTGTGTTTCATACTTAGGTTTTATTTAGACTACGTGTTATTGTAGGAATAGAATCTATTATAACTTTAATTCATGCTCTATATATAAAATATTAATTTGTAAACGGTGTCCGTACGTCCGAATGTTCCGGCGAGGAGCGTCGTTCCCGCAGCATGCTGTCCAGCCGGTCGTACTCGTAGCGAAGCGCTGATATCTCTCTCTTTAATTGCTCGTTTTCTCTCTTTAACTTCTTAATATCTGATTGACCTATGAAAAGATAATTTAAATTACATAATGAAGCTATTAAATGATGGTAGAATAGCAAACAAAGCAGACACTGTTGAATGTTGTGTTGAAAACAATTAAGGCGGGAATACACTAGACAGAAAAATGGAGTTGTAGTTTGTAGTTTGCATGCCAGTGACTGGCACAATGCATAAACATATGCTAATAAAATGGAATAGCAGCTTGCATGCTACAGCTTGCAGCTGTATACTTATATCAGTATGTGCTACTAGCATTTGTTTTCTTGTCTTTAGGGATGGTAAGGTATTTGCGACTTCTGTAATTGTTGCAGAAGATAATAGCTTCTATAGAGTGTAGTAAAACTGGTTGGCCGCTTATCAGTATTTGCTACTGGAATGTGTATTCCCATCTTTAGGGATGGTAACGTAATTCAACTCCAGTTGAAAATAATAGTGTAAGGTGTAGTAAAATTCTAGTTACCTCTCTCTACTTCTGCATTTATATTGATCGTACGCAACCTTAGCTCCTCGTTCTCGTAGAGCATGCCCCGAGAGGACTTCCTGTCCAACCTGGTACACAGGAAATGTAAGAATTATCTACAGATATCAAGTATTAAGATTCTAATGTGTGCTGTACTAAAAAGCTGATCACGTAATCATCAAGCGACTCTGAAAGTTACATATTACATAGTAATAGTACCTTTATTATGTTAAAGGATTTGAGTGATGACGCGATCAACAAATTGGGTAAAGCAGCGCACACACGTGACACGTGAGCTGTAAGCACGCACGAGTGCGCTCGAGGACTCATTCACACGTTTGTCGATGCCCTAAGACTTTTTGAGGGTTGTCGATTTATAAATAAAATGTTTATCGATTTATATACAATGTTGGAATTGTTAAACCAAGATGAAGTGAAGCCTTTGAGAATAGTAAACTTGTTCCCAGTTTAAAATTTGATAGAAAATAATTCTTCAAGATCATGATGACTTCTTGTTATTTCTGGACATTATAAAGCCAGTTATAAATCAGATCTGACATCTGTACAATTTTAACTAACCTGGCTTATTTTACATAACTGTTCACCTCACGATTTGCTTTCAATTTCTAAAATGATGTGGGTTTTTTTAGGATTTAACATGCTGTTATAGCCATGATTGAAGCTTATGCGGGTCAACACGCCGTGTCCAGCGTGTTTGAAATCCTTGTCATTCCTAACTTACGGAAGGTTCAGAGCCCCTACAATTTGTCTATTGTCAGACATGGTATGCATACGTGTGTGTGTTTTTTATAGAGGGAAAAATGCTGTATAGAATTATCAGACGTAGGAGCTACATGTCTGGTGTGTCGGGCTTAGGGTGATGCGTGTGTGTTTGTCTGTAATACTAACTTCCTGTTGGGCTTGACGTTGACATCCTTGCGCCTGGTGCGAAGCATGCTGGCTCCCGTCATGCCCGACATGATGCTGCGCTGTCGCCATGCGTCGAACAACAGCTGAAACAAAACAATACATTGTAATGTAGTTGTAAAATAATAAAAAGCCCTACACTTACGTCATGTTTTAGGCTATACATTTTAACGCCATTAAACTTAGGGGGTATATATTTTGGATAAAAGCCCTAATGTGAGAAAGAGACCATAAGTTGCTGCCAACATCCAGGAAGCAAGATTGCCGAGGTTTGTAATATCATGTCATTTTGACATTTGCAATTGATAATATGACAAATGTAAACAATAAAATAAAATTTTCATAATTTTATGCGGATGAAACCGCACGGGAACAGCTAGTAAGAAATAAAGACGAAAATGAAAATGATACAATTTTGTTTCCTTTTCGTTGTGATACTTTTTTAATAATGTTTATTACTTGCCTACTTTTCATATTTGAAGTACTACTTGTGTACTCTTCGTATACTTATAGGCTTCGATTGATCGAAAGGTTGCCTTAATTAAGAACCTTATGCGAATGAGGTCGTTGCTCTACTTTCTGCGAGATTTTTCTCAGAGAAGTTAATATTTAAATGAGTTGTTGAGAAATGGGAAAAAAAACTTCGGTAATCTAAATACGATATTTCGTGTATTCAGTGAGATATTTTATTGCCAAAAACCGTAAAGAATAGTCCAATTATTCATGAATTTTTTTATCAAATTTTTGATAATAATTGCTTGTTAGCAATAAATTCACTTTGATATAAACTATAAATATGTTTTGAATTTCAAAGAATTGCATTTACAATTATTAAGGAAGTCAGAAAACTGATAAAATCAATATTGTTTGGTTATTAACGGCTACTAAGCCGTACACTAGTACATTTTGGGTAATGATAGTTGCCCCCCTCTCCTAGAGTGCCAAAACAGTAAAGTAACTAGTTCTTCGAAAACCACCATATCAACTGCCCTCCCTAGATCTAAACTAGATTATTTACTGGTAATGGTGTAGTTTTAATTAAAGAAATTTCCACTAAGGCAGTCTTAACCATAATCGACTCTGAATCACGGTCATATTAAATGATTTCTAGGTATCTCCTATTGAGTACTTGAAAAATCATTTGTTAAACTAGAAATATCTGTAGCAGTGTTTCTAATAGGATAAAGTGAATTGAATTTCAAAGGCAAAGGCTACATACGTTGACGTCGCCCGTAGCGCTGCGAAACCTTACATTGTTCCATTGTATTTCCGTCTGTATTTCATTGAAGTGACTGACCTCAGGTAAAACTAGGAATTCTAGTGCTAATTTTAGTAGTCATACAATTCAAAACATTTTATATGAGAAGTTGTGGAGGCTCGCGAATATGTCAGCGCAAAATTAATAAAAAAGTGGCCTCTAACATAACCGCGTCCATCAGTTACCTCTCCGTCAATGTCCAGTCAAAATCCATTTGTATCGGTGGTTAACCGGAACATATTTGGCTTGTGGACAGACAGACAAACAATTTAAAAAATCGTCATAATATTTGTAGTTATCAGCAACGCAAATACATCATGTTCGCGTGACACTTTTTTCAATATTACATAAACACGATCCGTTTTTATTTTATTTTCTAATCAATTCGATGCATAAGCTTCTGTCGATAATCGATTAAATTTTTATCATAATTACGTTATTAAAAAAAATACAAAAAATTAATGATTGTTATTCTTACCGTCAAATAGATGAAAAATCAATTTCCAGTTTTATAGTTTTGTTTAAAACCGCTCTTTACTAAATTCTAATATAATTAAGTAAAGTTCCATATTTAAAAGCACATGACGCAATACAAGTGTTGACGGAAAACAATTAAAAAGAAACATACGTACATAGAACACACCGTAGAAGTCGAGATGAAAAGCAATCTTTTGTATTTAGTTTTTTACATCTACCTACAAATTGTATAACATTCCGAATGGCCGACTTCCGTAAAGAGTACGACGAACGTGACAATTTCTACAATAAATGTTGCTACAGTAAAAAAGTATATTTTAATATTTTTAATTCCACTTGCCACAATCAATAACTTGTACTAAATTGAAAGCGCCTGACATAAAATAATAGCACTTGGCCGATTTTTTTATCTCCCATCGGTGGGGGTTGAGGGGGGGTCGTTACTACTCGGTAGAGTACTTCATATAAAAATCACTCAAGTTTCTTAAGTGTATAAAGTTTTGATAAAACCGTGTAGATACTAACGAAGACCACTTCTTCTATCGATGGACCTTAACCTTTTGATATTTTCGTCGTTATTGTTTAGACTAGTTTTTATCCTACGGTTTCGCTCTCTACAAAAATAGTTATAACATTTATGGCCGTTATTTAAATTATAAATTTAATATTAACCTAGTTGTTTAACAATTGCAGAGGTTATGCTTGTTATTTCCGTTTTCTCCTAGAGAATAAAGATTTAGCAATTTAAAACTCAGAAAATTCTTGGACAATAGATTTGTTAAGAGGAAAACATCTAGTTAGTTCAAAGGCCCGAGGGACAAACGAAGTACGCTCTCATTTAAAACTTCACAAAGGTGAAATAGAAATAAAGACGTTTCCAGTCCAGTGCAAACTTGTCGAATCTGCAGTGTCTTGGAAACTAGCATTTAATATGCATGATGGAAGACTGTACGTACTCCGATTAAACGTGTTTGAGACTTGCCTTTCTAATCTATAGTATATATTATAATGAAGCGTAAACACACACTTTTTTGTAACCTAAGATGTCACCAATTACAACATATTTTTGAATAATTCTTTTTTTAATAAAAAGCCCTACACTTACGTCACGCTTTAGGATATATATTTTCACGCCATTAAACATAAGGGGCATTTTGGATAAAAACCCTAATATGGGAAAGAGACCATGGGTTGCTGCCAACATCAAGAAGCAAGATTGTCAAGGTTTGTCGTTTCATGTCATTTTGACATTTGCTATTGATAATTTGACAAATGTAAAAAATAAAATAAAATCCTCATAATTTCATACGGATGAAGCCGCACGGGAACAGCTAGTTTAAAATAAAACATTTACTATTTTGATAACTTATTCAATTGTTTTAACCGTTTATTCGTGAAAATAATGAATTTCATTTTAAGACGTTTTTAGTTTGCAATCTGTACCCAAAAAATACTATTCAAGCTTCTTTTAGTTTTTACCAAACAATCTGATTACTTGCCAACTATTTAGACATCTGTATTTATGCTTTTTCATTTCGCTTATAACAATTCCTGTGGTCCAGTTAAAAAGCAAATACAAAAGCGGATATTACGGTGATGCGACAAACTGTGTCTGTTTGTAATGTCCAAGAAAAAAATCCAAATTTCCTGAAGATGATGTATTTACGTTTCTGATAACGAAAATCGCTTTTGAAAAATTTTCGATTGTCTGTCTGTCTGATCGCAAGCCGCGTTTGTTCCGGGTAATCTCCGAAACGGCTGGGCCGATTCCGACCGGACTTTACTGGAGGATAGCTGACACGGATAGGCATATTATAGGATACTTTTTTAAAAATTCCGCGCTGTCAAAATGGGGTAACGGTAAAGATTTGCGCTAACGAAATTTCCGGGCAACAATTCGTTTTTTAAATAAATTTAATGGCTTAACTTTCGTTAATCGAACTACATGTACAGTCCCGTAAAGAAGTTTCAAAGTGTTTCATTCGACAAACTTTTTTTCTAACGTGAATATTATATTCCAATATTAACTTATCTCGCATTAATCTGTTCTCCATACACCGTCTACTTAGTGTTGTCGAATGGCGCGCGAGCTGAGCTGCTCTCAGGGACGCCTCGTGTTGACTATAAGTACAGTCGCATACATGTGTTAACACCTTTAATTTTACTAATCTTCGAACGTGACAACGTACGCCAATATATCTTCGTATTGAATTACCACTTTACTAGCAATATCATAATTTTTTTCTTTAATTTGCTGTAAATTTTGTAATTCACAATATGCGTTAATTTTGCCTGTGAACCCACTCATATCCCACGAAATCCATTTTTTCTAGATACTGGCTTATTTATTTTACAGCAGTGATTCCGTCGGACACTTTATTTGGGTGTCGGGGGAAATCTTTAAAACATACCATGCTTTCTGGTGGGAAGGCAGGGTTATGTAAGATTTGGCTCACTAAAACCCCCTGGGTGGCCAGCCTCTAGTGATATAGTCGAAGGTTCCGGGATCTCCAAGGAACACACCGGAACCTTTGGCAGTCTTGGGAACTTAGTCACACGGCACGGGGACATAACAGGATGAAATATTTTTTTAGCGTTGAATTCACCGAAAGCAGTAAAGTCATATCAAGAGGAATAACTTTTTCATATTTTATCTTGAGTTTATTTGCATATTTTAGTTAAAAAGTTCTTTATGATGGTATTCAAATATTTATTTGATCGTCGCAGTATTCTCTAATCCGCCGCAACAGCCTTCAGCGAGGTTGGTGTCGCGGCGATGCAAGGGCGACCTACTTGTATAATAAACAATCGGTCGACATCGCCCGTATCAAGTACATTGGATACAGATTTTGTTTATAAATGACTAGATGTTGCTTGCTACTTTGCCCGCGTGAAATTAAAAAAAAGCCTATATTACTCACTGATCACGTAGCTTTTTATTGGTGAAAGAATTTTTGAAATCGGCCCTGTAATTTTTGAGTTATTTCAATACATATAAAAATACAAATCTTTCCTCTTTTTTAAGCAATTTTTAGATGTTGACGAGAAAAAATGTATAGAATTTCGGTCATTGTAAAACTTTTTAAAACGTTCGGAAACAAACAGCAAGTGACGTTAGGTACAATCGCGGAAATCCGCAGTGTCCTATTTCAGGAAAATTGCCTTGTTCATTGCAACGAGACATGCTCTGCCTCTACAAATAGTAAGTGCAAAAGAAGGGATAATAATAAAAAATCTAGCCGTGTATAACCGATTTTTTTTTACTGCGTTTTATTGCTTTTGTTTCGTATCTTGTTTCAAAATATTCGAACCATTGTAGCTGTAAAGGGGGAACACCATCAGATTCTCCGACTGTACTTCAAAACTTGGCTATGAATGTAGTACTATAGGGGTTCATAGGTTTAAAACTATCCTCTACTATTAGGCCCTCAACTAGGTTAAGCATAAAAATAAATAAAAAGGGGATAAATCCTTACTGAAAATAAACTAATCTTAAACATATAAATTTTTAATTTATTATAAGTATAATTAAAACTTGTCTACTTAACTATTTATTGTTTTTAACTTACTAAAATTCACTAGTTTTTATAAAAAAAAAAAACTATTGAAACTCTAAACAAAGATGTATGCATTAATTTAACTATTCAAACTAAATAACTGCATTAAAATCTATTCTATATGTAATTTTAGGATGCACAAATATACATACATACATATCTTCAAGGTGATTCCATTGGGGTGTTTAACCCACTTCGGGCCGCGTCTACCAAAGATGCATTTCATTAATATGTGTGTAAAATTACGTATAAGGCTGGGTTTCCATTGATACACCTGCATAAATATCGTTGTCACATTTTAATTCAAGTTATTTGTTTGTGTTTTTTTTATAACATAAGGTGGCAAACGAGCAAGCGACCACTAGAATCCGCCAAAATGACGAAGCGACCGCTGCCCATAGACATCCGCAATTGCATATGCGTTGCCTACCCTTATACGACGGAGGAGGAAACGCACATAAAGAGGATATTTCCCTTTCCTATGCATCTCCTCCGCCGTCTAATCCAGTTCTCCTTTCCAACCTCTCCTCATAAGAAAAGGGTGGTAAAGTGAAAGGGACTTAAATTAGGCCTCCGGTACCACACTCATTAGACGAAACACGGAATTGCTTCCATTTCACGCCTGTCTTCTGTGTGGTCGTGGTATTGCAACGGGCGTGCCGACCCATTCGTGCTAAGATGTTAAAGCGGGCACTACCACAGTTAAAATTTAATCTATTTAAAGTAATTAAAAGATTAACGCTTGATCGAAATAAAAATAGTTAATTAGTGATTTTTCCAAAATTATGAATAATGACTTAATTATTTCTTCATGAAATATTTATAATAGTGATGATGGGTTTTAGGATATAGGCTGTGATTTAAAAGCAATATAACTAATGTCAAATAAGTAAAATACAAAATGTCAATTTAACAACTAGCTTAATTAAAACCTAAGTAATTGGCGCGGGAAGTGACAAAATATTAAAACAATTGCAAGAAATAAAACAAAAGTAAAGTAACTTTCAATTATTAATTGTAGGTAATTACTATTATCTTACTAATATTATAAATAATAAAAGTTTAGATAGATGGATGGAAGTTTGTTAGAATTTGTGGCCTAAACTGGACGGATCTCGATGAAATTTGGTATAGACGTAGAGGATAGTCTGGAAGAACACAGGCTAACTTTTGTTTTTAACTCCATGCGAACGGAGTAACAGGCGAAAGCTAGTACACTTCTATAAAAATAGTTATTTAATGTGACATTTAAAATGTTATTAACATAAGGTTTTTATTGTATTTTATTTACTACGTAATATAAAAAATCACTTTTAACAAACTGTTATAACTAAAAGTTATAATTCAATTAAATAACTTATACATATAAAAAAATACATTATGTTGTACTAAAAGTAACTTACTTCTTTTGAGATATCGTTCAGCAAGTAGGGTTGTAAGTTGTGAAGTATTAATTGGATCAGTCGATGCTGACTCGGTCGCCCTGAAGATCGTACTGAGCCCGGCTGATGACCCTTAACTGCCACTCCATTTCACTCATGCGCAGTACACACTTTATCACACATTATTTTACGCCTATATTTACAAACTAACCTTACAAAGATATCATATATAAAATTAACTTCGACTCGATTGAATAATGAAAATCATATTGAACTTTTTTTATTTACTTGATTTGATTTATATATTGTATTATATGTTTTACTATTTTTTTTACATCTGCCTCAATTAGTAATTTAAAGATTCACTTAAATAGTCACTTAAAATGGATTTCTCGTATTTAGCGACTAACTTAGTGACGACTTAACGTCTCTCAGTTTAGCAGTTGGTTTACTATTTAGCGATAGCTATAAAGCTGTCTAATACACAAAATGTACTTTTACTATTCTTATTAAAAGATTTTTCAAATAAACTAGTTAAAGTGATTCTTAAAAAAAAGGAAGGAGATTTTTCTCAGTTTGCGTAAATTGGCTTGAAAATATATGACTGGTATGAATTTTAGAAAAAACTTAACTATACTTCTTTTAATTATTACTTGTTATAATGTTAAAGATTAGTACGTTTATAAGTACACTTGTTTTTTTTTAGTCCTCGTTTTTAACTTTTATACTACTTTTATTAAAGCGCCCTCTGTGTTATCAAAGACACAACAATGTTTTGTTGATCTGAGGAGATTCTTATGTTGAATAATAGATGTCGCTGTCGCTAATAAAAAATGAATATTTCGAAAATCGAATGTGTAAAATTGTAACAGCCAATGTACGTAATGCCCATAGATCAGTTTTTTTAAATATTGCTTTATCCAAATCCTCTTACGTTATTATCTATCGTCAGGCGTAAGAAGTAAGAAGGCAAGACGATTGGAAGTTGAATCGCAAAATAATAATGGAAGCAAAATTAAAAGAGTAAATTGGGGACATAGTTCTAGCGTCTGGTTTCCGCTTCCACAACAATCAGACAGACCAGACCCTAAAATAATTTTCAGACAACTTTAAGTCTAGGCAAACTATATCGAATACATCAGATATTTGGTAGAATAGCGAAAACAATTTACGAATAAAATTATGTTATTGTACAAAGTTTTAGAAAGTTTATCGACATGCATTGTGATAGCGACGCATACACGAGCGAGCGAGCGAACAAGACGGCGCGAGAGCGAGCGGGAGCGGGAGCGGGGCGCGGGCGGACGCACCGCTCAGTGTCTCGCCGCGCGGCTCTCGCAGCGCCCGTCTCCGCTCCCGCCTGCGCAACCGCTCCGCTATGAAGTCTAAACTCAGAGGCGTCAGGTCCAAAAACATGGACAAACTGATATCAGCCGTCCAGGCTAGGGAGTGTTTATGGGATAAAAGTTACAGGGGCCACAGGAACCGGTTTAAATTGGAGCGGTATTGGAACGAGGTCGCCGCGGAAGTGGGCACGACCAGTGAGTTAATAGCGTATTCGCTTCGCTTGTGAAGGTGAACGCCCGTCGCGTCCGCCATAATGCCCCGCGCTTTGTATTCGCTCTTACGACCAACGCGTCTCGAATTCAAACAATTTGACAGTTTGAAATATAGACTGATGACAATAATATCGATCCAACGAATGATTTCTTATATCAATGTAACATCCGTTTATATTTTTATTTATAGTAAACTTATAGTGTGGGAAATACTTTTGAAATGTACTTCGGCTGCCTTTATTCCTAACTATTTTTTTACACATTTCCAAGTACCCAACAACCTCTGTGCTAAGCGGTTAGGTTTATTGTCATGTCGAATTCCCAGATTAAGATTTAAAGTCAGTAAAATTAGCCTTAATAGAATAATGACGTTTTAAAATGAACATCAATTACTTTTGAATGTTTACTATAATACTGTGTAATATACTTCATACTAATATTATAAATGCGAAAGTTTAGATGGATGGATGGATGTTTGTTAGAGTTTGTAGCCTAAACGACTGAACAGATTTCGTTGGTATTTGGTAGATGTAGAGGATAGTCTAGAAGAATACATGCTACTCGCTTTTGTTTTTTTTTAATTCCACACATACAGAGTCGCGGGCGAAAGCTCGTTTGACATAAATAAACCGATCTGTTAGATATTTATCTAGTTAATAAAATGTTTCAGGTATAAACTGTAGAAAGAGATGGAAGAATCTGAAAGATCAATGCAGGAAAGAGATGAAGAAGAATCCGAACGAATCGGATTGGCCGCATTTCAAGAAACTGAAATTCATCCATCACCAGTTCCTGACTGAAGAAGGTGATGGTGATGAGGATACCACCGATGAAGTGTTCAACTCGTTAGATGAGTCGATAAAGAGACCGAAGCTCGGGTATACGATGAGAAAGAAGTTATTAATGAATAAACGTAGAACTATAGATGTGGACATGAACAAGTTGATCGATTTAGTGAGACCTATGGATTTGATTTGGAACAGACAGTTAAAGGGTCACCATAACTGGTACAAACTGGATGAAAGCTGGAAGGAGATCGCTAAGGAGTTGGGAGTTACGAGTAAGTATTATTTTAGACTTTTCACTTGAAATTTACTTACCATTACTTAATGGTTTGTACGGACTATCGATATTAAAGTCGACAGTTCGAATCCCGCCATTTGACTATTGTGAACCATATCCTAGCACAAGCCTAGAGCTTAGTTGGAATGGTTAAAGGAAATATACGTAGATTAATAAAAATCTAGTAATATTTCTAATAAAAAAATAATTGGAAGTGGACAGAGATAAGAGCTGCTAAATTATTATCTCACTTCACATATATTATTTAATTAATCTATACAAATATTATAAAGAGGAAAGATTTGTATTTTTGTATGTATTAAAATAACTCAAAAACTACTGAGCCGATTTCAAAAATTCTTTTACCATTAAAAATGTAATTATCTGTGAGTGACGTAGGCTTTTTTATATTTTTTAATTTACGGGCGAAGTCGCAAGAAACAGCTAGTTTTTTGATATGCATCTTCTAGTTACAAGGTTAATAAGTACGATATATGCGATAAAAAAATAATCACTATGACAGAGCATAATCTATCACGAATTACGGTCGGTAGCATGATGCAACGATATGACAGAAATATAATTCAATTATTACTAGCTTTCGCCCGCGACTCCATCAGCGTGGAATTAAAAAAAAACAAAAGCAGGTAGCCTATATGTCCTTCCAGACTATCCTCCACATCTCTACCAAATCTCATCAAATTGTGTTCAGCTGTTTAGTCTACAAACTCTAACAAACATCCATCCATTTAAACTTTCGCATTTATAATATTAGTATGATTACATTTACATGTTTGTAAAAAAATACGACCTTTTCTTCCAGGAGACGAGGCGCGATTAAAATGGAAATATCTAAGAGACCAAGCGAGAAAGGAAGTACGCAAGCCAGACTCGGAATGGGAATATTTACCCAAGCTGCAGTTTCTAACCAGCCAGTTCAATGATTACGAGAATAATGAAGCAGCAGACGAACAATATCCACAGGAGTATGAACCTATAGACACGTCCGCACCGTACTACGCCGAGCCGACGAATGAGGTTGTTAACGATGATGATTTCGATGAATTCGATACGAAACCAATAATAATGGAAACAGACTTTTATGACGACGATGAAGAAGCTCAGAGAAGTGCGACAGGAGAAGAGCCAGCGAAGGATGAAGATATCGGCTTCTTTAACAGTCTGCTTCCTCATGTTAAGAAATTGGTGCCAGCTAAGAAGTTGATGCTCAGAATGAAGATCCAAGAGTTAGTTTATAATACGGTTTATAGTGAGAATTGAAGTATTCTAAATGTGTAAAGGTATTTTCTACTGAGATATTTGCTCTTGTATTTCAGCTGTGGTTGAAGATTGTAAGTCACTGCATGTCATCAACATCATCATCACCAGCTCACTATACGTCCCCACCGAGGGGCTCGGAGCCTACCCTAATATGGGGTGACTAGGCCATAGTCAACCACGCTGGCCAAGTGCGGGTTGGTTGACTTCACACATATCTTTGAATTTCTTCGCCGATATGTGCAGGTTGCATCACGATGTTTTCCTTCACCGTTAGAACGTCGGGTAAATTATGTACATATGAAAATTCGAAAAATCGAAAATCACATTGGTACATGGCGGGATTCGAACCCAAGACCTGTAGATTACAAATCAAGTGTTCAAACCACTGAGCCACCGACGCTCTGTATCACTGCATGTGATTTGAACAAATTTGGAAAGAAGCGGAGTTGTACAACACAAAATTGAAAGTTGCGTTAGTTTTGCTGGAGTTTTGTCAGGCAAAGTTCGAAATCGAAGAACGGTATGATTACAGATTTGTTTTAGGACCCTATATTGCGATATGGACCTTCAAAGCGCATTGATTTCAGATATACTCATCTTAAGGAAGGGCCTTTTTAATTTTTTACAAATTATTAAAGAATCTCGGCGGATATAAAGTGTATTTTTTTTAAATAGATTTTTAATCTTTTCATTATACTAATATTATAAATGCGAAAGTTTAGATGGATGGATGTTTGTTAGAGTTTGTAGCATAAACGGATTAACGGATTTCGATGAAATTTGGTTTAGATGTAGAGGATAGTCTGGAAGGACACATAGACACATGCAGACGAAGTTGCGGACGAAAGCAAGTTATGAATAAATATTTGTTTATTTGATTACTAAGAATTAGTTATAGTTCTTCTTACTTCTACATAAATGGTTTTTTAAATTTCTTCAACATTTTATAAATCGTTTCCATGGCTCTGAGATGAACATGGTGGCAAAAAACTACTAAACTACTTTTACTATTTAAAACATAATTGGACTGAATTGATAGTTTTTTGTTTTGTATATTTGTGAAGTAATCTTGATTGAAATAAGTTATAAAGTTTGTATTGGAGATGTGGCAAAAAAATAATTTAATTTGATTATTTATAGATCTAAGAAAAATAGTACAACATAAATTTGTAGATAATGTTAGATTTTTTCTTGGGTTTTTTAATTAATTGGTATTTTTGTTATTATAGGATATTTTTTCATTTTAAACATTGTTAACGCACACTTACTCAAGAATTTAATATATTATTACTTTTAATTATATCCTAAATTTGTCGCATAATTATTGTTAACTCAGTGCACAATTTGAAACATATACTTAAATTTCTATTACAAGTATCAAGAGGTACAAATCGTCATATAATTTCTTGTTTTTTTTTTCAAAAAATTTATTCTTTTATTTTTGTCTATTTCAATCATTCCATAAAGATTAGTTATAAGTATAAAAATGTAAATTTAGACATTACATTACATTTAATAATAAAATTAGTATTATTTTTTATATTAAAACTTTTCGGTAAGATGTAAGCAAATAAAACGTCTGAATTCCAGATGGGTACATACAAAACATCCTGTATGTGTATCCAAATCGTAAATCTACCACCCTGTATATCTTATTCGAGATTTCGGTTATAAATGTTTCAATTGAAAATTACATTTAATTTCAAAAACCTTTCTCGGCTGAAGATCATTCGTGCATTTACTTCAACACAATATTGCATTGTCGAAATGCATTCAGACTGTAAGTTAGTTTTCACTGGGAAAAAAAAAATATTTCATTTGTTTATTAAAAATAACGTAATGTCTTAAATAACAGTTAACAGTTTAAACTCAAGCTTAAAAACATCTTTTTGACCGACATCCAAAAGAAAGAGGTACTCAATTTGACTGTATGTTTTTTATTTATAAGTTTTTTTTAAGAATGGAGGTATAACATGACAGTAGAAATTTACGGTTATTTAGTGTGTAACTTACTGTCCTTTATGGTATAAAAATAATAATCCTGGTAATGAGTACAATCTTACTTATTTAGTAATATTATAAATTCGAACGCATAGATGTTTGTAACCTAATGACTAAACGGATTTCGATGAAATTTGGCATAGATGTAGAGGATAGTCTGGAAGAACACATAGGCTAGAACGGAGTCGCAGGCAACAGCTAGTAAATATATAGTTAGGTGTAACATTTGCGTACATACTAATTATTGACGTTGCTTTGAGGTTAGGTAAACTAATTCACTCACAGGGTATTTTCAGTACCAACATAAACAATAACATTTCGTTTGTGTTCAGATTATAACCGACGATAATTGTATTTAGGTTGCCTAAAATAATACATCTGTATCGATTTAGCGTGCGTTCGCACGGGCAGACTTTGTACGCCGCGGTAAAGTTCAAGGTCAGCAGACTTTTTACGCCCACGAGATAGGTGTTC
>NW_013525035.1:2012748-2021953 GCF_000836215.1 Papilio polytes | reverse complement strand
GTATGAACAGCTTCATACAATCCCATACGTTCTATTTTGACACATAGTTACCGCCTAGCGTTTTCGCGTCCGTGCGAACGCTCGCTTAGATCTAGACATTACTGAAACACGGTAAACAATTGCCAACCAAATATTTTTAGTTTTTCTAAGGCCCTGGATTAAATTACTATTACATTTTAAACTAAGTATTAGGTTTTTGATAGACTTTTTCTACGTTTTTAACGATAAAATTCGATGAACGAATTTGTTGCGTTGTGCAATTTGTAACAGCAACACCGACAATGGCGGCGACTGTACATGATATTTGTACTTTTTGTATGTTAAAACAACACAATTAATAGTGGTAGAGCCCGTTTTAACATCTTCGCACGAATGGGCCTGCTCGACCGGTGGAATCCCATGACCACACATAAGACAGGCGTGAAGTGGGAGCAATTCAGCGTTTCGTGTGATGAGTGTGGTGCCGGAGGCCTAACTTTAGTCCCTATTCCTTCCCACCCTGGGACTAAAGTTTTCTTGTAAGAACAGTATGGGAAGGGAACGTGGATTTGCCGGTGAAGAAGACGCATAGAAAGGGGACACATCCTCTTATGTACGTCTCCGTCGCTTAAGGGTAGGCAACGCATTCGCTGTAGCGGATGTCTATGGGCAGCGGTCACTTCGCCTTGTTTGGCAGGTTCAGGGTGCCGCTTGCTCGTTTGCCAAATTATATAAAAAAAACAATACCAATGCAATAAATGAGATTATTGTATTAATGTGTATCTAAGAAGATATTTTCAATAGGAACTTGGCAAGTATTAGTTCCGTTTCAAATTAATCGTTAAATTTATAGCCGGTTTTGCAGCGGCTGCGCAGTAAATGGTAAGTGTTATTGAGGAAAATGATGTATCGGAACTGGGCACTTGGTTTATCGTTCATAGATTTCGCAAATACACTCGTTACTTCAATTAATTGGTATGTTTGCAATAAGATGTAATATCCGGCGATTGTTTTGAATAGACGAATAATCCTTCAAGATTCTGTTTGTCTGAATTGTATCTTACTGATATTATAAATGCGAAAGTTTAGATGGATAGATGGGTGGATGGATGGATGTTTGTTAGCGTTTGTAGCCTAAACGGATCTCCATGAAATTTGGCACAGGTTTAGAGCATAGTCTGGAAGAACACATACGCTACTTTTATCCCGGGAAAAGTTACGGTTCCCGTGGGATTCAATAAATTAGTTTTTTTTATGTTTACTGGATCATTCTGCAACGGTTCAACATATCTTATTAAGATATGGCACAGATATAAAACAAAGTCTAGAGTACACATGGGATAAACTTCATCCCCGAGAAATGTCCGGTTCCCAAGGGATACGTAGCTATTTATAATTTATACAGTTCGGATGTTTTCTAATACCACGTGGACGAAGTTGCGGGCAACAGTTCGTAAGATATAAACGGATAATTTAATAAACGTAGTCGAATACATAAAAGTATTTGCTCACAAAACACATTTTCCTAGCATTAAACTATTTTTATAAATCATCAATACGAAATTTAAGTAACCATTAAACAATCTTACTATTTTACTTCTTACTAATGTTATAAATGCGAAAGTTTAGATATTTGGATGGATGTTTGTTAGAGTTTGTAGCCTTAACAGCTGAACCGATCTCGATGAAATTCGGCATACATGTAGAGTATAGTATGGAAGAACACATAGGTTACTCACTTTTGTTTGTTTTGATTCCGCGCGGACGGAGTAGCGGACGAAAGCTAGTAAGAAATAGTTGGTTAACCACTCTCAAAGTAGTTACTCATCGATGCCATCCTTTAATCTTTTACACATAATAAAAAAAAACGTTTATACGCAACAATTAATGGCAAGGCGAACTGTCAAGATTGTAATGAAAATTGGCACTGTTCCCATTGTTTCGTGCCGTCAATCTAGTTTATACTCGTATCATAATACGTAATATTTGATGGTCTATTACAATAAAGATGAAAGAAGCAACGGGCAAAAGCAAGTTCATGATTCACGTGATTGAAATGAAGCCAAAACATCGCTCGAACTATCAAACTGGCTGCAATAAATCCGTAGTTGATCATAATGAATTAAAGAATCAATTTACGCACAATCTGAGATTGCGATATGAATTTCAGATTGGATACACGTGCAATCTAAGATAGGATACGGATCCAATTTGAATGTTGAACAGATACACGCAATCCAATATCTACAATCCATCTTTCTTAACTGATATAACAAAGCGTTAATACACATTATTTGTGGCATAGGATGTCGTTACCACAGCATATTTTTCTGTAATAGAAAGCTCTACACTTACGACATCCTTTAGGCTATATATTTTCACGCTATTAAACTTAGGGGGTAAATAAATTGGAAAATAATTTTCATGTGAGAAAGGGACCATAAGCTGTAGCTTAGCCTGTAGGCTACCAACATCAAAGAAGTAAAATTGCTATCGTTGTCATTTTGATATTTGAATTTTGTCATTTGCAATTGGGAATGTCACAAAGTGACAAAAAATCAAGAATACAGTTTTCATAATTTTTTGCGGATAAAGCCGCACGGGAATTACTAATACGGTAAAGTGTAAGCACACAGTTGTTTGTTATGTAAGATGTCAGCAATCACAACACATTTAGTAAGATTCTTTTTCAAATAAAAAAACCTTGCATTTGAGACATGCTATAGGCTATATATTTTCACGCTTTTTCATTTAGCGGACAATAAGTTGAAAATAATTGTTATGCGTGAAAGGGACAAAAACTACATGCCAATAGCAGTAAAGAATCAAGATTGCCATGGTAATTATTAGCCAATAGCAATAGCCTTCGTTGTCTAAGCATTTGAATTTTGACATTTGGATGTTGAAGATTTTAAAATATCGGAAACAGCTAGTAATTGGATAAATTTACTTATGTCTAGTCTGAGATACAATAAACTCTACACCGTCATTTGGTATGTCTGTGTTTTAATTGCAGTATAATAGTTTATGTTTGCAATTCTCAACACATGTTCAAAGAGGTGTTTTGATCTGTTTTTGTTACCTAAACGATAGTTGTAAATCTTTTATGGTTTAAGTGGTTCTTTTAGAAATGTTCACATTAAATGTATGAAGATTTTAGTGGAGTGTTTTTGTAAACATTTTAGTTCTTGTGTGTTACCTTTTTTTTAGAAATTCAAAGTTAAATAACGAAATATTATTTAACTATTAAGTATTTTTATTAGAATTAATTGTCTAGTGGCAATCATACCGACGTTTTAAAGCGTTTTACAGTGGTAGAGCCCGCTTTTATATCTTCGCACGAATGGCCCGGCTCGCCCGGTGTAATACCACGACTACACAGAAGACAGACATAGGAGCAATTCCGCGTTTCGTCTGATGAGTGTGGTGCCGGAGGCCTAATTTTATACCTCTTCCCTTTCCACCCTTTTCTTAAGAGGAGGAGATGGGAAGAAAAAGTGGATTTGACGGTGGAGACGCATAGAAAGGGGAAATGTCCTCTTTATGTGCGTCTCCTCGTCCGTCAATTTAGGTAACGCATCTGCAATTGTGGATGTATATGGGCAGCGGTCGCTTTCCATTTCGGTGGATTCAGGTGGCCGCATGCTCGTTTGCCACCTTATATTATAAAAAAAAGTTAAAGAAGTTCAAATGAGTACTGTTCTAATCGTACTACCGGTAGCATACCCCATTGTACCATTATAGTGTTAGACAACTTATTTAATTGATACTGTCGCTTTAAACTCAGAGCAATACTTCTCGCCAGACTATCGATGCGCGCCAATCTATCCATACTTCTAGTGACATTGACAACTGTCAGCTAGGGATGTGACGTTTATGCCGACAATCTAGAGTTGCGCCAATTCTATAACACGGTAATAATTTTGATCCTAACAATAGGTATGTACAAGTTTCAATTATCGTTACAAGCTTTCGACGCTAGTTCATACGTTTCAAAACCAGTATATTTTGAGTGTATCGATCCAAACAATAACATGTACTGCGGGGTTCAAGTCAAAACAATTCGGTAATGATGTAATGCACCAAAAACGTCTCTATTCAGGTCAATAATTATTGATGTTTCAGTAAAATTTGTGCTTAAATTATACGTTTATGCTCCAACTGTAGTTGAAGTTACGTAATAAAGTAAAAAAGGAAGTCCAGGATTACTAGATTGTTTGAATAATAATGCGAGTAAAAAATTGATTTTAGATAAAATGGCTGATAGAGACTTATATCAGAAGGTGGCAAACGAGCAAGCGGCCACCTGAAACCGCAGACATGGCGAAGCGACCGCTGCCCATTCGCAATAGCAGATGCGGTGCCAACCCTTAATCAACGGTGGAGGAAACGCACATAATGGGGATATTTCCCCTTCCTAAACGTCTAAACCACCGACAAATCCACGTTCCCTTCCTATCCTATACTTATAAGAAAAAGAGTGGGAAGGAAAAGGGACTAAAGTAGGAACGTGGGCACCACACTCATCAGACTGTACGTGGAATTGCTCCCACTTCACGACTGTCTTCTGTGTGTTCGTGGTATTACACCGGGCGAGTCGACCTTCGTGAGAATATCTTAAAGCGGGCTCTACCACTAAGATGTATGGAAAGAGGACATACTGTGCAGTCCCTCAGTAGGATACGTCTGATAGATTGAAAATGATGATGATGATGATGATAATAAATGAGGATTAAAAGAAAGTCTTTGTTACTTTTATCTGGAAATGTATTGTTTTTTTCTTAAAACAATGCTACCCTACATTAGTAATTTACAATGCAGTATTTACACATGGCACCAATTAAATTGCGAAAAGTACCGCGTTAAAATGATATTATAATAAATTTAAGCTGACATTTATTTTATTTAGACAGCGTTAGTCGCTTGCGGAAAAATTTTATTTTTATTTTGGCTGGGACAGAAATATATTTTCTCATCTGGAACGTATCGAACTATAATAGCCATATTTTTGGGTTCTGTATATTTTTTAAGATACTAGCTTTAGGCGGCGACTTCCTCTTCGCTTAATTTAAAAGTAAGTAACCCAGTTATTTGGGGTTGGCCTTTCTTGTCCTAAGTCTCCAGACAGCACGAATCTTAGAGGCTGCTTCGTCAAGTTTTATTTCCTTCATATCCTTTTGGACCGTCGTCTGCCAAGTGGTAAGTGGTCTTCATGGAGTTCGCGTCGTCGTCGGCATGTTTAAGGCTGATTTGACCATGTGATCTTCAGGTCTCCTCTAAACTAACTAACTAGGTGAAGTAACTAGCCTGTTTTCTTTCAGACTGTGTTCTACATAACAATTTTTACTATATTTAAGCAATACTTTTTTGGGCTTTAAAACATGATAGAGGAAAAATTAAGAATAGAGCGAATAAAATTTTAGGGAACCCTGCGTTGTTTTTCATTCATTTCAAAGTTACGTTATTAGACTGCTTTAAATATATTATGGCAGGTTAACACCAGATTCCAGTTTCATCACGACAGGCGTTGACAAGGGGCGTAGGCACACGTTGAAAATAAACCACGAAATTAGCCGATGATTCATAGAAATGTGTGAAGTTATTGTCAATTTGTCATTTGACAACAAACACAATGGTATATGAAAATAATTTAATAATAATGACAGAAATTAAATTCCAAATTATACCATTTATTATTTTACTTAAAATAGCAGACAGAAGAGTAATACAAAATGTAGCCTATGTTACTCACAGATAAATTACCTTTCTAATGGTGAAAGGATTTTCAAAATCGACTCAGTAGTTTTTGCGTTAATCAATTACATACAAAAATCCAAAAATACACATCTTTCCTCTTTATATTATTAGTATAGATAGTATAGATACACATTTGAACTATAGGTATTAAAACAATACAGAAGTAAATTTAAAACTAGAGCAAAGAAATCGTACAGTACCTAGATCATTGGAATGCGTTCATTAACAAGTAGTAACCGTTTTAGATTTGTAAAGAGATTTATCTGCTCTGCCGCAAAACAAACACGCAGAAAGATATACGGAGAGAGCGTAAACGAATGTTGTTGAAAAACATGATACCTCTACGTAACCTTGGGTAACTAAAATGACCAGATCAGCTCACAGCTCACTGTGATGAAATAGATCAGTTAACCGACTTGTAAATCAATTTGAGGTATGATATGATGAGTTTCGAGTCACACAGTTCACCGCTCGTCAATTGTCATTGGTATAGTTACAATGCGTTGAGTCGTGAGCTACTAATTTAGATGAGTTGCAGCTCAACAACTAAACTAACCGGAGCTGATTTACACACGTCTAAGTAGATTCACTCAGTGCGTAGCTGAGAGGCTTTTGTAAATGTAGTAGGTGGTTGCTACATGCCCTTAAGTTGATTGATTACTGGAAATAACTATAACTTGACTAATTGTACTTGTTATTAAGTTTAAAAATCATTACTTTAGTTCCACTGAATACCTCGAGTCCTAAAACATCGATAGTCGTATAGACTTTCTATAGACTGCTAAATCTAGATTTAGTATTTTAGTTGAATATCCTAAAATAGAAATAGAGTTCAGTTAAGCGAGACATTCAAATAGTTGTGTTTATTCTGGACCGGACATTTTCCAGCGATTACCCGCCGCTTGTCGACTGTCGTTTGTTTTGGACTGTTTTGAATATGTCGCAAATGTTAACTGCAGTGAATTTTAAAGTAAAATTAGTAATAATTATTAGAAAGCTACTATTTTTACCTCACAAAAAACTGGTGACCTAATTTTTATGAAACATCAGATTTTAAAGCGGATGTCAGTTAAAAGATTAGTCTTATTAAAATTTCTATAAAATTAAATGTTTTTTTTTAATCTAAACAAGCGGTAAAGATCAAAAGGGTACAGGAATTATTAAATAAATTATATTTTACAACATTAAAATTCATCAGAAATGAGCCACATTAATGTAAAAATAAAAAAAACACAGTTTTCCGGTCTTAAATAGTGAGTTGTGGACCGCTATTTTGTTGGGGACTTTTCTTTTTAGAATGTTTGGATATCAAATAACGATAATCGTAATATGAGTAAAGTTTCATACATTGTTAAAGAGCTTAAACCCAATTTCGTAATGGTAATTAACTTTAAAAGTGCTATAACATTGTTTAATGCTGTAATAAATGGATGGAAATCGGTCAACTTGCTCGTTAGAAATAAATTATTACGAATACGACATATCGTGTCGACAACTACACTATTAATGTCGCCCGTCTTTATATATTTAATTTAAAATTATTTACATCGTTAACGGAAATGTTAAATAATTGTAGCTTAATAAGTATTAAGTGATGCAACTTGTACATATCGGCGAAGAAATTCATAGATATGTGTGAAGTCGATCAACCCGCACTGGGCAAGCGTGGTTGACTATGGCCTAATCACCCTAATTTAGGGTAGGCTCCGAGCCCCTCGGTGAGGACATATAGTGAGCTGGTATTGAAAGTATAAAAAGGCGAGCCCAGTAGAAACGTTCTTTGCGATTACCCGTTAATTTTTACATAAAAAACTCTTTAATATCCCACTCTTTATGGCTTTATCACATACATATACACACAGACTTTTGTGTTTTAAATCAATCTTGATAATTTCAGTCTTCTGTCTTACTTCTTACTAACATCAATGCGAAAGGTTAGATGGATTGATGAATGTTTGTTAGAGTTTGCCGCCTAAACGGCTGGACAGGTCTCGATGAAATTTGTCATAGAATTAGAGCATAGTTTGGTATACACACATTTACTTTTGTATTTGAAATTCCAAACGGACGGAGTCGGGCGAAAGCTAGTATTTAAATACATCAAGGGCGGATCCAGCTTTGATTCCAAGAACCCCTTGACCCCCCTGGATACTCCGTTCAAATACACCATGACCGATAGTTATAACAATGTAATGTTTATATTATAGCACTAGCTTTTCCCGTGCGGCTTCACGCGCATGAAATTATAAAAACTTTATTTTATTGTTTAAATTTGTCAAATTATCAATTACAAATGTCAAAATGACATGACATGATGACAACCTTGCTACCTTGATGTTGGCAGCAACTTAAGTTCTTTTTCCCACATTAGAGTTTTTATCCAAAATATTTACCCCCTAAGTTTAATGGCATTATAATATATAGCCTAAAGCGTGATGGAAGTGTAGGGCTTTATATTAAAAAAAAAGAATTATTCAAAAATATGCTGTGATAGCTGACATCTTAGGCAACAAAGAAGTGTGTGTTTACGCTTTATTATAATAGTATAGTAGCATAGAAAATAATAAATGTACTGTCGGACAGACAATTCAAAACAAATTTGATATACACGCAAATAAATTTAATGATGCCGTGTTCTACATGAATAACATATAATTATTTACAGCAATGTTTATGTTATGCGGAATTTCGACATATACCTAGTATATTTAGAGTTACGTGATTTTAATATTTTTTGAATGCCGTATTTTGTTACGATTGAAATCTGTACCTGTCAGTGGAAGAATTCTTTCTAAAATTACAAGATCTTTGGTAATTGTATGATGAAAAATAAATTAACTTACTTACCTTTACACCGGACTTGGAAGTCCGCTCTCTTCGAAAACTTAGGGGAAATATCTGGAATAGAAAAGACATTATTATCTATATTTACACTATTGTAAAGAGGAAAGATTTATATTTTTGGATTTCAATATATATTGAATTAACTCAAAAACCATTGCTTCGATTTCATTTTTGACCGACTTCCCAAAAGAAGGAGGTACTCGATTCGTCTGTAGGTTTTTTTTTTTTCATTTTATTTCACCACTATAAAGCTACGTTATCAGTGAGTAACATAAGCCATGTTTCTTTTTTTAATTCTTTTTTAATTTCATTAGAGATAAAATACGAATTGAACTAAACTAATTTGACCAACTTCTCGAATCACAAACTCTGATAAAAGGCGGTTCAATTTATAATACATTTATTATTTTTAAGTGTTTAAAATATTTAAAAGTATAGTTTAAATGAATTACTAACGATTTTTAATAACATTAAGGGCCCATCCCACCAAATTATAATTGTCTGATAACAATCCAGTGTAAAATATATGATAGAAATATCGGATTTAGTTTTCTATCTGACAGTGACGTCATTTTTAAGCTATTTGAGCCTCTATCAGACAGTTGTGGGACAGGCCGTAAATAAA